>NC_083242.1:5787960-5978057 GCF_032191835.1 Heteronotia binoei
CACGGCTTAAAATACACACACACACACAAACTGGTCTCATTTAGTGCCAAGAGCCTTCTGCATGCATGCTTCCTTGGGGTGGCTGACACCTCTCGCCTTCTGCCATTCCTAATGGTGCTCAAAATGACTTTGCCTCTCACCACACTAGCGGGATGGCTCTGAGTCTTTCAGGAAGTGGCGAATGCAGCACAAACTTCCCCAAACTTCCAGACTGGAGCAGGAAGGAAACGGCTGGGGGAAGAAATTATGTTGAAACGGCATGGTTTGCCTTTTGTTTCTCTCTCGCAGCCAGGTGCCCAGGAGACGTTAAGTAAATTAGGGCCCAGTGATGGAGTGCGCGGACACAGTCCTTGAGATATTACCCCTCCAAGCATCCAGCGCGGATCGCCACGGAGGCAAGGGCCCTGCCGCCGTTTGCCACCAGGCACAAAGGTTTCATTAACCAACCCCTGAGATTTACTTTTTAATGTGGTTTCTGACATTTGCACAAAGAATGTTTACCACAAGGTGGAGGTGAGAAATGGATGAATAAAAGAGCTTTTAAAGATATCTCCCAGCCCATTGTTTTTTAAAGAATGAGTTGGCTTTTGTTTTTTACCCTTCCAAAAAGGAAGCCATTCCATCTATTATTTAGGATATAATATGTAGTAAACAATATGCTTTTGTTGTTCTCTTCTGGGGGAACTCGCAGTACATATTTTTAGAAACACTATAGACAAGTCCTTCCTTTCTTCCTTCCTCTCTCCCTTCCTTCCTCCTTTCCTTCTTCCCTCCCTCCCTTTCTTCCTTTCTCCATTCCTCCCTCCCTCCCTCCCTTCCTCCTTTCTTTCTTCCCTCCCTCCCTTTCTTCCTTTCTCCCTCCCTCCCTCCCTTCCTTCTTCCCTCCCTTCCTCCTTTCCTTCTTCCCTCCCTCCTTTCTTCCTTTCTCCCTCCCTTCCTCTCTTCCTCCCTCCCTTCCTCCTTTCCTTCTTCCCTCCCTCCCTTTCTTCCTTTCTCCATTCCTCCCTCCCTCCCTTCCTCTCTCTCTTCCCCTCTCCCTCCCTCCCTCCTTTCTCCATTCCTCCCTCCATTCCTCCCTTCCTCTCTCCCTTCCTCTCTTCCTCCCTCCCTCCCTTCCTCCTTTCCTTCTTCCCTCCCTCCCTTTCTTCCTTTCTCCATTCCTCCCACCTTCCCTTCTCTCAAACATCTGCTGTTCACGTCTAGCAGCTCTCAAACATCTGATGTTTATTCCGTGTGGCTCTTATGTTAAGTAAGTTTGGCCACCCCCGGTAAACAGGAATAAAATGTACATCCTCTGACATCCAGCAATAAAGATAATGACCAGTTGCACATGGGTTGGATAAGAGCCTTGAATGGGCCAGTTCTGACCTGTGAGCCATGGGTTTGACACCCCTGCTTTAAGGTGCTTGACTCTTCAGTGTTCCACTGCAAACCAACATGGGTACCCACTGACATCTTCTCCAAAAAAACCTGAAACTGCTTCCTATATTATAGCGATGGTGTCTTTTCCTGCTAAAATGCAAAACAGATGCAAACACTGATTGTCCTGTATGACTACAGCAAAACCATGTGGTATACGTCCTTAAAAAATGCTGATATCTGAGCTGAATGCGGAGGTGGAGTTTTGCAGCCAGAGCTGTGCAACCGGTGCAAGGTGTAATTAACATGTTAGGTTTTGGTGCATCTGTCAAGGCAAGTCAGCAGTTTTGGGTGGTCTGAGGAACCGCTGTGCACAATAGCCAGATGACTCTCTGAAGCCTACAAGCAACTACCCGCCCTAATTCTCCCAAGATTTAGAGAAAGTATACATTTTTGTAACTCCCATCATCTTCAGACTCTAGGATGAGGGTGAACTGGATTTCTTCTGTCCTTCCAACACTGCCCCCACCCCACACAGTAAAGAGAAGGAATTTGCAAAGAGTTTGGAAGACAGGTACAAGAAAACCCCTACTCAGAAAACTTTTGTACACGCTTGAAGTCAAGTCCTTGGAGCGTATGTTCTTTCGTTGTGAATACTATAATGCGGTCCGTTCAGAGTTTATTACTCCCTTGTCGGGCAAGATTTCTGGCATCACAAATAAAAGTCAGGTTAGGCTACCTTTTATCTGATATGGATCCTAAAATCACCTATCGAGTTGCTAGATTTTGTGTGCTGATAATGAGGTTACAAAAATTGTCTTTTAATTAACTTCAAATTTGAATTTGAACTCAAGTCTAGTTTTGTTCTGTTTTGTCTTTCTGCACATATAACAATGTTACAAGTTTACATGGATGGTCAAATGCCTGTAATAAAATAAATCCATTCATCCATTTTTTAATTCAAAAAGGACAAATAGGGACCTGGGGGCAGGGATAGAATTCTAGCAGGAGCTCCTTTGTATATTAGGCCACACACCCCTGATGTAGCCAGTCCTCCAAGAGCTTCCAAAAAAGAGCCTTTTTGAGGTGCGGTAACCAGAACTGCACACAGTACTCCAAATGAGACCGCACCATCGATTTATACAGGGGCATGATGATACTGGCTGATTTGTTTTCAATTCCCTTCCTAATAATTCCCAGCATGGCATTGGCCTTTTTTATTGCAATTGCACACTGTCTTGACATTTTCAGTGAGTTCTCTACCACGACCATGGGATCCAGGGAACTGGGCAAAGGAAGCTCTGGCTTTTTCCTTCCTTCCCCAGGGGACTTGGAGGAGGGGGAGCCTCAGCCAATGGAGATAATAGAGGTTTTGCTCTGTAGCTCCTGAGCAATTGAGCAAGCCTTGCAAAGCAAGCTGTGATGCAGAAGGAAGCAAGAGAGAGGGGAGAAGGAGGCAGACAAGAGCCAGTTGCTCAGGGGCCTGATAGAAGCCCTCCGGGGGCCTGATTCGGCCCCTGAACTGCATGTTTGACACCCCCGTTTTACAGGGTTGCTCTACCTTGTCTGCAACTCAACAGCATTTTCCACCATTGTTACCTGCACATGCAATGGATGCCAAAACAACAACAACAATAACAATTTGGGAGTAAGAACATGAAAATTAAGAAAATTAAGGCTTAGTGGCTTGATCGGCACAACGTGGAGGTAAAATTGACACAGGGACATTTGCATCACACTGGGATGGACAATGTTATAATCTAAAGTTCTCTTTCCACCAGGTGAAGATACTTTTCCACCAGGTAATAGAATGGGAAGGGATGTCTAAAAACAGTGTGGCCCCCTCCTCTCTTTCAACCATTAGCCTTATTATATTTGCACTTTGGACATGACATAATCCAAAAACGTTAACAAGAAGCCTGTGGAATTTATCTACGAACACCAATAGATTTAAAGCAAATTGTGTTGGTGGGGCCCGTTAGCCTTCCGCTCTAGCCGGTCTCGCAGTCAAGTTCTCCTCCATTGCGGGAGTTGGGTTAAGCCCTGACATTTCAAAAAGGGACATGAGAATCAATACTAATCCCGCACGTGGCTGACTGAGAGGACAGTAAGCCAAGTGTGACGTCTCCCCTGACTGTTACAGGATCCTGATGAAGACAACTGATACCATCTGGGTAATTAATCCACGTCAGATCATGAAGCAGTGATTCTCAGTTCTCCAAAAGAAATTGGCCATGATGATAAGGACGAGCCAAAAATTGATCCTTCCGCCCTTCCCACTTCTTGGACGATGCCCCCTACACAAAGAGAGGAACACCAGTTTGCTCTTTAGCTGCAAGCTGAACTCCAGTTATCGCCCAAAGTTGCTAAAGAGATATTTCTCCCCCCACCAAGATGAAAAGGCAAGTCTTTGCATTAGCATTAAACAAAACACATAGGCAAAAACCCAAACACAGCAGCAGATGTCTCGAAGTACAAAGCAATTAGGGAAGCTTTCATTACAAATTAGGGAGGGAAGAAAAGAGAGTTTGAATCACAGGGACAGATTCTGCATATCTGATGGCAGCTGTAGGATCCTGCAGTGATATTTTCCTTTTAGAATCTCTCTTTCTCTCTCTCACTCTCAAATGTCCCTTGGCCATTTGCCACACTTTTATGATATCTTCAACCCTCTTCCATCCTAATCAAATGACTCTTCTTCCTAAAGAAGAAGATGATATTGGATTTATATCCCGCCCTCCACTCCGAAGAGTCTCAGAGCGGCTCACAATCTCCTTTCCCTTCCTCCCCCACAGCAGACACCCTGTGAGGTGGGTGGGGCTGGGGAGGGCTCTCACAGCAGCTGCCCTTTCAAGGACAACCTCTGCCAGAGCTATGGCTGACCCAAGGCCATGCTAGCAGGTGCAAGTGGAGGAGTGGGGAATCAAATGTGGTTCTCCCAGATAAGAGTCCGCACACTTAAGCACTGCACCAAACTGGCAAAGAAAATGAATGGTAAAAAAAAGTTTGGACTCCCTTTAGGGCAATCTATATAGTGCTTAGAAAGCTATCCAACTTCTTAACATATGTATAACTTATAATCAACCTTTTGGAATCGTGGGGTCCTTGCCAAACTGATTTTGAGTGTGTCCCCCACCATTGGCATTGCCTTGTGGATGTTGGAGTGAGTGACTCAATGTTCCTGAGCAATGCGGGGGGGGGGGGGGGGCGCTACATCACTCTAAGTGTGTACAGGTGTTATCTCCATGCATGAGATACCTCTCTTTGGCTTAACCTGAGAGCTGCCCTCTAACCCTGTCCTCTCTCTCCCTTTGTCCTCTCACTGATTGCACATGGCCTTCCATGAAGACACTTGTCTCTGCAGGTCTCTCCTATGAAGACAAACACTCTCATACTCCCACACACATGGCCATTTGTGACGGGGAAAGTACTCTTTAGATTAGGCTTCTCGCTCTTCTTTTGACTGCGACTTAAATGTGAACTGGATCTATAGGAATAAACACAATATCGGTTTTGGGAGATTCATTTACTGCAATCAGTATCAAACTTCTTTGACTGTGCAAAACTTTGCTATATGAACCAAATATTCCAATAGTGGATCCAAGCACACAAATCCCTCCTGAAGAAGAAGAAGAAGAAGAAGAAGAAGAAGAAGAAGAAGAAGAAGAAGAAGAAGAAGAAGAAGAAGAAGAAGAAGAAGAAGAAGAAGATGATGATATTGGATTTATATCCTGCCCTCCACTCCGAAGAGTCTCAGAGCGGCTCACAATCTCCTTTCCCTTCCTCCCCCACAACAGACACCCTGTGAGGTAGATGAAGATATTGGATTTATATCCCGCCCTCCACTCCGAAGAGTCTCAGAGCGGCTCACAATCTCCTTTCCCTTCCTCCCCCACAACAGACACCCTGTGAGGTGGGTGGGGCTGGAGAGGGCTCTCCCAGCAGCTGCCCTTTCAAGGACAACCTCTGCCAGAGCTATGGCTGACCCAAGGCCATTCCAGCAGGTGCAAGTGGAGGAGTGGGGAATCAAACCCGGTTCTCCCAGATAAGAGTCCGCACTCTTAACCACTACACCAAACTGGCTCTGAAGGAAATAGTAAAGTACAACACCCCTTTAGATGCGCTGGTGGCTCGGTGGTATACCACCTGCTGTGTATGCAGTAACTCCCCAGTCCAACCCCTGGCATCTGTACTTCAAAAAGACCCCCAAACTCTACCAGAGACCCTAAAGTGCTGTATTCACTCAGCTCAGATGATATTGAGACCCATTCCTCATTCAGTACTTCCCTCCCTTTAGTGTCGGGCTTCACAAGGTGGCTTTTTTCCCCCGGATCCTGTATTGGCATTTCTGGAGCAGGGCCATGTATTCCCCGCTTGTTCCCTGCCCAGTGCAAACTCCAGAGCCAATAACGAGACTAGGACAAAGAGGAGGAGGAGGAAGGAGCAGGAGGTATTGGATTTATAACAATAATCTTATCTGTAAAACGACAAAAATCTGGATTGATCTGATGGTAATGTAATCTGGCATATATGTGGTTAACACGACAATTTTAGGTTTACTTAACTGCACGATAGGTTTCATTAGACATTCCTGTTTTAGATTTGAATGTTTTGACTGTAACGTTTGAATTCTGTGAATATGGTTAGTTATGTTGTATACCCCTGCATGTTTTGACAAGTGTTACATCCTGATTGAGCTTAAGAGCTTTGGTCATAGAAGCTAATAAATGAAATGGAAAATGGATTTATATCCCACCCTCCACTCCAAATCTCAGAGCAGCTCACAATCTCCTTTACCTTCCTCCCCAACAACAGACACCCTGTGAGGTGGGTAGGGCTGAGAGAGCTCTCACAGAAGCTGCCCTTTCAAGGACAACTCCTGCAAGAGCTATGGCTGACCCAAGGCCATTCCAGCAGCTGCAAGTGGAAGAGTGGGGAATCAAACCCATTTGATCCCCCAGTCTGGTGTAGTGGTTAAGTGTGCAGACTCTTATCTGGGAGAACCGAGTTTGATTCCCCACTTCTCCACTTGCAGCTGCTGGTATGGCCTTGGGTCAGCCATAGCTCTTGCAGAAGTTGTCCTTAAAAGGGCAGCTGCTGTGATAGCCCTCTCAGCCCCACACACCTCACAGGGTGTATGTTGTGGGGGGAGAAGATAAAGGAGATTATAAACCGCTCTGAGTCTCTGATTCAGGGAGAAGGGCGGGGTATAAATCTGCAGTCTTCTTCTTTCTCTCAGATAACAGTCCACACACTTAACCACTACACCAAACTAGTGCAGAATAGTCTGCTCTTGGTAGACCAAGAGTCCAGCTCATTACCAATCAACGCGTATGTTCACATAACCAATGCACACTTTAACAATACTGTAACAATTGTGCACAGAAGCTGTGTTATGTGTGAGAACTTAAAAAAGAATAACACTGCATATATTTGAAGGCGGGAGAGCAAACAAAAACTGCAGTTTTTAAACAGAGGCAGTGGGGAAGAAGAAGAAAATAAAGGGAAGGACAGGTCCTTAACCAAGGGCAGCGCAAATTATACCGTGGCGGGGATTACGGCGGCTTTAAAAGCCATGCTTTGTTACACACACTTATAGATTGGGAAGGGAATGACCACGTGCTTGTTCAGGCTGGAGGAGAAAATGTAACTAGCTAAGATCGCAGAGAACGTCAGTGGTGGAATTGAGTACATCTGCATTCAAGGGACAAGTTATCGTGTATTAGACACCACAATCCGACAGGTGCCGTTTGTGTCAATCTGTTCGGCATTCACATGTTCCCCAGTTTGCACTACCACAATGAAGAATGGAAGATGTGCGGGGGGGGGGGGGAGTGAAAAGATGGGGTGAGAATAAGCCACAGGAAGGTGGCTGTTGTTTGACTTGCATTTAAATGTGCACGCACACACACACACACACACACAAAATTCCTTTAAATCTAAAAACAAGAGCAGCCACATCTTAAGCAAGACATTAAAGTTCTAAACCAGGGGTCCTCAAACTACGGCCCGCGGGCCAGATGCGGCCCTCTGGGGACGTTTATGCGGCCCGCCGGGTTATGGCAAAATCAGACCGGAAGTGACGTTCGACCTAAACTCGCGTTAGCAACGCACACTTCCGGCACTGGGCTGAGGTGGCGGAGACAGAGTGTGAGGTGATACCGAGGTGAGGTGAGTTCCCAGGCCGGGGTGTGTGGTGTGGGGAAGGGAGAGAGATGCAGAAGACGGAGAACTGACGGCCCGCGGCCTTGTACAGTAACGGCAGTCCGGCCCTCCAACAGTCTGAGGGACAGTGAACTGGCCCCCTATTTAAAAAGTTTGAGGACCCCTGTTCTAAACTCTTAAAATCTAGGGTTTGGAGGAGGTTGTTTTAATGCAGGCGTGGCCAAACTTGTTTACCATAAAAGCCACATAAAATAAACATTGGAGGTATGAGAGCCACAAGGCATGGGCATTGCTGGGGATTGAAAGATGGAAAGAAAGCAACTTTAACTTTAAATGCATTCTCTAAGCTGCTGACCAGCTTAGCTTGGAGAAGTGATTTAGAGAGACAAATGCCTTCTCCAAGCTGGCCAATGGAGGCTTCAAGAGGCACACAATATGTGTGAAAGAGCCACATGGGGCTCCCGAGCCACAGTTTGGCCACCCCTGTTTTAATGTTTGGCAAAATGAGAAAATGCCACGAAAGCTGCTTTTTAAACTCAGGCTCCTAAGAAAGTTTAAGAAAAGACAGACAGACCAACCAACAGCCATGCTAAAGCACCTCCCCCCTGTAAATACCACTCCAGAATTAATTGTTCATGGTCGTGTGTGGAAATGTTCCTGCAATATAGAACATGGGGCTTAGACTACAGTAGTCATATCAGTGGACACATTTTTCTCTGCCTTGTAAAGCACTCCAAAACGTCTGGTTATATAATAACCGTGGGCTTTCAGCCACCATTAATATTTCAGAGGAGGCAAAGTGTGTCTAAACAGTCCGTCTCTCAACCCCCCCCCCCCAAAAAAGAATACCAAAATAAATAATAAAAAAGACAAGCCTGGGACATTAATCTCTTAAGAATGCCCTGCACAGAAATGGCATGCTGGAAGCACAAGGTCATGAATGACACATTGGCTTGCACAAAGCTGATTGAAATACTCCTTTTTCCCCCCTTAGACATGCCACCTGATCCTATAAACATCTGCTTTGAGAGTAAGGCATCCAGAAATCTGAAGGGCTCGATCTCAAACAAATGCACACCAGGAAAGGAAGAGAAATGTGTGAATTAAATAGATATTGTGCCTTTTTTTGGTAGCAGGAACTCATTTGCATATTAGGCCACACACCCCTGAAGTAGCCAATCCTTCAAGAGCTTACAGGGCTCTTCGTACAGGGCCTGCTGTAAGCTGCAGGAAGATTAGCTATATCAGGGGGGTGTGACCTAATATGCAAAGGAGCTCCTGCTATCCAAAAAGCCCTGTATTCAAGAGGCCATCATGACCTCCAAAAGAGTGATTCAGGGATGATTCCAGAGATGCCAACCTCCAGGTGGGACCACTGGTGGCCTTTCAATGACATGGGAAACTTTACCAAAATTGGGTTTTCCCTCACCTCCAACTTCAGCACCAATTGTTAAAACAAGGGTGTACTGGGGGGGACAACTTAGTTGAAAATGCACTCTGGAACTGACAAACCAGTGGGGGAGGGAAAGTTTGAAAGACCTATGAGCCAATAAGAAGGAAAAAGAAGAAGACAATCAGAATGCTCCCAGCCTAACCAGAACTATACGTTGAAATTCATGTGGACTGAGTGATTTGTGGGCATCGTTACATAATAGAGCTTCTTTTGAGCACGAACACGCAGGAACGCAATTCCGGCTGGCTTGGCGTCAGGGGGTGTGGCCTAATATGCAAATGAGTTCCTGCTGGGCTTCTTTCTACAAAAAAGCACCCTACTAACATGATATTTTGTAGCGGTATGAGTTCCCCCTCCTCAAAAAATAGCATTATTGTGAAGGGAAGAGTCAAATGTAACCAGTGTGGTGTAACGGTTATCATTTCAGACTATAACCGGGTTCATATCCCTACTCTGTCACTGAAGCCTGCTGGGTGACCTGAGGACAATCACACTCTTAGCCTAAACTACCTTGCAGGGTTGTTGTGGTGATAAGACAGAGAAGAGGAGGAAGATGTAAGTTGGTTTGGGCATACATGCAGAAAATCAAAATGCCCACAAAAGGTACTATACTATACAGATTTAAACTGAGCAGGCCTTACCCACACATATCTGTTTTAGTAATGGATATATCCCCCCCCCCCCTGTATTTCAATCAAAAATGCTTCGAGATTATTAAGAATGTGCATTACAAGATACTTACAAAGCACTCTTTTGTGATACCTTTGGTTTTAAAAAAGAAAGGGTTATTTTTCACTCCTGGGTGCGCAAAAGAAAGAAAGCCGCATCAAACCCCTAAGCTTAGTCTAGCAGCCAAGGCGATATTAGAATACTTGGATTTATAATTCAGGATCCCTTATTATGTCCCTTAATTAACTCTCTCATGAAGCAGAGTTAATCTGTCCTGTACTGCCATCTTCTGGATATTTAAGCACAAGACGGCGCTCGCAGAATGACATTAATTTCTCAATGTAAACTTTCACAAAACTATTGGCTGACCGTAGATCAGATTATCTCCTGATTTAAAAGAAATTGTCACAAAAATGTAACATAGATTATGGAACCCTCAACGTAATTCTTAAGTAGAAATATATATATATATATATATATATATATATATATATATATATATATATATATATATTATTATATATATATATTATTATATATTATATATATTTGGTACTTGAAAAAAAGAGAGACAATGTTAAGTCCAAAAGAATCTATAGATTCATCGGTCTGTCTCATTACATGTTAGTGGAAATATGGTTCTGTTTATTGCATAGAGGAATAGAAATAAACCAGAGAAGCATGGGAAAAATCTTAACTGGAAAAGAAAGATAATTAAGAAAATAAATTGGATAGCAGTGGGCACACATTTATGGGTATGTTATTAGGAGCCGTAAATGTAAAATATTGTAAGAATATGGGTTCTTTTTATTCTGTTTTCTTCTTTTAAAATTGAATAGGATGTATGATTATTGATGTATGGAATATTATCGTGTTCATTGGTGTGTGGAAAGTCTGTCTGTCTGTCTGTCTGTCTGTCTGTCTGTCTGTCTGTCTCTCTCTCTCTCTCTATCTATCTATCTATCTATCTATCTATCTATCTATCTATCTATCTATCTATCTATCTATCTATCTATCTATCTATCATCTATCTATCATCTCAGTATATGTATTTGGCAAAATGTGCTCCAGTCTAAGAAAACTTATGCTAGAATAAAATTGTGGTAGTCTTTACGGTGTGACAAGACCTCTGTTTATCAACCAGTGGTGTCTTAATCTATCCATCTATGGACATTTTATCCTGTCCTTTCCCCAAGGAGAGTGGGGCGGCATTCTTATAGTCCTTTTGTAATCTGTAATTTTCCACAACCTTGCTAAAAAAATTAGACTGAGAAAGAGTGACTGGCCGAAACCAAGGTTCATATCCGTGTTGGGAATTTGAATCCACGTCTCTGTATTTCTAGTCTAAAACTCTTAATATACTACACTAGTCAGGGGTGGAATTCTAGCAGGAGCTCCTTTGCATATTAGGCCACACACTTCTGATGCAGCCAATCCTCCTGGAGCTTACAAGGCTCTTTTTTGTAAGCTCTTGGAGGATTGGCTACATTGGGGGGGGGGGTAGCCTAATATGCAAAGGAGCTCCTGCTAGACTTCCACCCCTGACACTAATTAAGAAACATTAAATCTGGAAGACAAACACATCTTTGTAACACAAAGGCTGATTTCGCACTGACCTTTTACTGGCACGACCACCCTCCTCACGCCGGCGGATCTGCAGGGATTTCGCACCAGAAGCGCCGGCGCAGCCAAAAGAGCCGGCTACTTCCGTCCCGAAACCAGCTCAAACGGAAACCGCCAAGAAGCAGGAAAACGTTTGAGCGGGTTTCGCGACGGAAGTAGCCGGCTCTTTTGGCTGCGCCGGCGCTTCTGGTGCGAAATCCCTGCAGATCCGCCGGCGTGAGGAGGGTGGTCACGCCAGTAAAAGGTCAGTGCGAAAACGCCCAAAGTTATATAAGAAAATCTGTATTCTGATATTTAGTAAGACCAAGGGAAAAATTATTTGCTTAAAAAAACAACAACCAAACTCTAAGCACGTCAGCAGAATCCTGCTGAATCAGACCAGTGCTCCATCTTCTAGTCCAGCATCCTGTCTCACACGGTGGTCACACCAAATTTTGAGTTCTGCGACACCTTTAAGACCAACAAAAGCTGGTATGCAAGCACATTTATTAACATTCAGTGTGTTTGCACATGAAAGCTCATACCTTGGATAAACATTTGTTGGTCTTAAAGGTGTCACTGGACTTTAAATTTGTTCTACTTCTTCAGACCAATATGGCTGCCCAGCTGGTCACACACCAGTTGAGTTCTGTTTAATTCATTTTTTTTTAACAAAAAGCACCACACTTTGGGATTTCAATGATATATATGGAGGACAAGTCTATCACAGTGTCTACCAGTCCTGTTGGTTGGACCTCCAGATAAACTAGTTGGCCAGTGGGAGGGGAAGGAGGAGAAGATTGGATTTATACCCTGCCCTTCACTCAGAATCATAGAATAGAATCATAGAGTTGGAAGGGACCTCCAGGGTCATCTAGTCCAACTCTCTACACAATACAGGAAACTCACAACCACCACCCCCCCCTAAATTCACAGGATCTTCATTGCTGTCAGATGGCCATCTAACCTCTGCTAAAAACCTCCAGGAAAGGAGAGCCCACCACCTCCCGAGGAAGCCTGTTACACTGAGGAATTGCTCTAACGGTCAGGAAGTTCTTCCTAATGTTAATGCCAGAAACTCTTTTAATTTCAACCCATTGGTTCTGGTCCTACCAGAGTCTCACAACAACCTACAATCTCCTTTTCCCTTCCTCTCCCCACAACAGATACCCTGTGAGGTAGGTGAGGCTGAGAGACCTCTGAGAGAACTGCTCTTGAGATAACAGCTCTGAGAGAACTGGAACTGGCCCAAAGTCATCCAGGAGCTGCATGTAGAGAAGTGGGGAATCTCCCAGATTAGACACATAACCACTGCACCAAACTGGCTCTGAGATAGGATGTTGGACTAGATGGGCCACTGGTCTGATCCAGTAGGGCTCTTCTTCTGTTCTTATTATCAGGGAAAGGCCTCTCTGCCCTGTTGTTGGCCCTCCTGGGTTGGCCACTGTGTGAGACAGGATGCTGAACTAGATGGACCACTGGTCTGGTTCAGCAGGGCTCTTCTTGTGTTCTTATGTGCACATTTGTGAATCACACGTCGCAAAGAACACTCAGTGCTTCACACTTGGTAATTTATTGAAGACCTACTATTTACATGAACAAAGCAGGAGTCCAGCGGCACCTTTAAGACCAACCAAGTTTTATTCAGAACGAAAGCTTACGTTCTGAATAAAACTTGGTTGGTCTTAAAGGTGACGCTTGACTCCTGCTTTGTTCAACTACTTCAGACCAACATGCTTGGATCTATCTACTATTTGGATCTATCTACTATTTACATGCTCACCTAATAATGCATATGCTGCTATCTGAATAGCTAAGCAGGGTTCTCCCTGATTCATATTTGACCACCAAGAAAACCCAGATGCTACATGGAGGCAGGCAATGGCAAACGTCTCTTTGGACGTCTCTTGCCTTTAAAACCCCTACATGGTCACCATAAGCTGGGTACCACATGTTTAAAACCCAGAAAATAAGAGAATGATCTGGGATTTTTTTTGTGGGGGGGGGGAGGGGAGTCATGCTGACACCACACATTTCAGCTGTTTATAGGTAGCTGATGTTATAAGCAGTTAGATCCAGATTTCAGAGCGCTTCTCAATGCATTGTGCAGGGGGTTGGACTAGCTGACCCTGGAGGTCCCTTCCAGCTTTATGATTCTATGATTCAATCTGTTCCATCTGCAATTTCAAGAACACTGCTCCCTTTGACTATGGAATCACTCTTTGTTTCCCCCAGTCATTGGAGTTTTATTTATCTTCCTAAAGGTAAAAGTAGTAAAGGTAGTCCCCTTGTGCAAGCACCAGTCGTTTCCAACTCTGGGATGATGTCACATCATGAAGTTTTCATGACAGACTTTTTACAAGGTGGTTTGCCAAAGCCTCCCCCAGTCATCTACACTTTACCCCCACAGCAAGCTGGGGACTCATTTTACCGACCTCGGAAGCATGGAAGGCTGAGTCAACCTTGAGCTGGCTACCTGAACCCAGCTTCTGCCGGGATCAAACTCAGGTTGTGAGCAGAGTTTGGACTGCAATACTGCAGCTTTACCACTCTGTGCCACGAGACTCCCTACCCATCCAACAAATTGTAGGTTTGAGTTCTGATCCCTCTATGTTCCACTGCGGTGCTTTCCCCATCCCAACCCCGCCAAAAAGCAGAAAAGGCACCTTGGAAATTATTAAAAGCAGGGGTCATTTCGTATTAAAAGAGGTGCCGGAGCTCATTAGTGCAACTCATTTGCATAGGCCACACACCCCTTACATCACCAGAAGGGGTACTAAATTATATCAGCTCAGCAACTACCTTAAAATGCTTCTTGAATTAGAATGGTCATAATAAAACCTTACTCCTGTCATACTTTTTAAATTACTTTCTCCTGTGTGACCACAGTGGCATGAGGAAGATTCACGTTTTTCGTTGTTCTCCCTTTTTTCTGTGTGTGGGGAAAATATTAGGAAGTTTGTCAAATCATAGAGTTCAGCAAAATTCTCACGGGAGGCGGGGGGGGGGGGTTTGAATAATGGAGCCCAGAAGCAAGTATTTTGGAGGAGGGGTAAGAAAGAAAGAGCACAATACAATTTAGAGGTTCCGGAGCTCCACTCCTGTGAGCTCCTGTCCAAAATGAGACCTGATGGAAAGTGTTAAAAAGTTCGGTTTGGTTTCTAGTCATGTTCATTAGATCGGGGGGGGGGGGGGGCATTATAAACCTGCAGAGAAGCAACTTTGGAAAGGACGGGGGAGGGATACCCACCTCATTATTATTATTATTATTTTAAAAAGAGGAAAGTTAATTACATTCCTACACTACAGAGCTGGGGGAAAACCCAAGTCATATGAATCTCTTCAATTTAGCATGAAAGTATTCCCTGTGTCAATCTTAGAAAGTTTTGTCTTTAACAAAATAACACATAACACACAAACACACTTTGGCAAACTGCCTTCCCACTTTGTAATCTGCACAACTTATTATTGGTCTGGGGAAAACAACATATAATTCACGCTCACTCTTTGTGGAGGGGATTGCATCATGATTAAAATAACTAAGAACAAAGTAATGTAACTTTTATGTGGTTGAAACTCATCCTCTAATCAAAAGATAGACTTTTAATGAGTTCGTGTCTGTGATAGAAAGTGAGGCTGTAATGAGCAGATGGGCCATTACTCAGCTTGGAGGCATTTTATTTAATTTTTAATTTTAGTGCTCTCATTTTTTTAAAAAAAATATGCATACTGTATATGTGTACATCTTTACGCAAAGATTTTGATTGAACACTAGTGTTATTTAAAACTTTATAGATTTTCATAAAATACTTAAAACTTAAATCCTAGAGTTGGAAGGGACCTCCAGGGTCATCTAGTTCAATCCCGTGCACAATGCAGGAAACTCACAAATAAAAAGGTAAAGGTAGTCCCCCTGTAATACCCCCCCCCCCTAAATTCACAGGATCCTCACGGCCGTCACATGGCCATCTAGTCTCTGTTTCAAAACCTCCAAGGAAGGAGAGCCCACCACCTCCCAAGGAGGAAGCCTGTTCCACTGAGGAACCCCTGTAACGGTCAGGAAGTTCTTCCTAATGCTGAGCCGGAAACTCTTTGATTTAATTTCAACCCATTGGTTCTGGTCCTACCTTCTGGGGCCACAGAAAACAATTCCACACCATTCTCTATAGGACAGCCCTTCAAGTACATGACTCTTTGGCTTTCTATTTTGCACAAACTGTTGCTGAAGATTTATGTAGTGAAATCTCTCTCTCTCCCTTCCTCTTGATTTACCACAGTGCAGGGAATAGAACTGTGGCTAAGACCCAAGAAGGTAGGCCCGTAGCCAAAAGATTTTAGTTGGGGGGGGGGGAGCCCAGGGGAGAGAATTTTATTTATTTTTATTTTTTTTACTTCGAGGGCTAAGAGCAGGACTTTGCTATGCTCACTGTTGAGATCACAAACTCTATCAGGAAGGTGTCCAAGTTGTGTGTGTGTGTGTGGTGGTGGGGGGGAGTAACTTACAGAAGAAACGGTGGAGCTTGTCTCCCTCTGGAGCAAAGCTGCGCTTGTTCAGAATGGCAGCGAGTGGCAGTGAGCAAAGGGGGCAGATTGGAGGCCTTCCAATGGAGGGACCATAGATGGAAGGGGGGGTTGAATGGAGTGGCTTGACCCCCCTGGGTTCCACTGTAACTACGGACCTTCCAGTAGGGTTGACAGCTCTGAGGAATTCCTGGAAATTCTGGGGGTGAAGCCTCCAGAAGGCAGAGCTTAGAGAGGGGAGACACCTCAAGAGGAGAGTAATGTCAGCACCTCCTGCGTGATTCCAGGAACCCTCTGGAGATGCATCGACATCCCCCCAGACACATGGGCAGTGATGTCCGATGTTTGGGATACCGCCCCCCCCCCCCCATTCTGTGCCCTTTCTCCCCTGACAGCCAGGCAATCCACAAAGACTCTGGTTTGCAGGCGGCAGCAAGAGAAGAGGGGATACCCATTGCCGAAATCCAGATTGAAGATTGCCCACATAGGGTATTAGCAGGGGTGGAATTCTAGCAGGAGCTCCTTTGCATATTAGGCCGTACCCCCCTGATGTAGCCAATCCTCCAAGAGCTCACAATGCTCTTTCTTTGTGAGCACTTGGAGGATTGGGTACATCAGTGGGTGTGGCCTAATATGCAAAGGAGCTCCTGCTAAAATTCCACCCCTGGATATCCGTTAGAACATAGTTCATTACGGCAGAGCGTTTTAGCTTAGAACAGATGAAAGGAAGCACTTCTTCACCCAAAGAGTCACTAAAACGTGGAATTCACTGCTACAACACAGACATCTTCAAGGGGAACAAATGGAGCAGAGGTCCATCAGCTGGCTCTTAGCCACAAGGCAGAGGCAGAACACTCTGTCTATGGCAGTGATGCTCTGTATTCTTGGAGCTTGTGGGGGGGGGTGTCACACTGGGAGGGCTTCTAGTGTCCTGGTCAGGCCTATGAGGGCACTGCCCCCTGACTTCTAGGCAAGCTCCCCTGATTTCCAAGGGGCAGATTGTGTTTTTCCTGTTTTGTTTTGTTGGGGGGTTTTGCCATGGCTGAGCCACCAAAGTGTCATCAGCGGTAGCTGGAGCTGGGAGAGCTGAGCAGGACTCAGTGCACTGCAGCAGCAAAAGCAGCAAATGCAGAGGAGAGCAGGTGGAGGAGAAAGAAGTGGAGGATACCCCATGGAATGGGCCGGAGGGGGGTGGGTGGGGAGGGCAACTGGAGCTGTTGGTTGCAAAGTGCTGGGGTGGGGGGGAGAAGGAGGTGGAAGTAACCCCCCCCGACTTGCAGGTAAGGGGCAGTCCCTTCTTGACGCCAAAGTTTTATGGTTGGCTGCCTCGACTTGGCCACTTTCAGAGCCTCCAGCTTTTGCCCCTGCCCCAGAAAGCTTCTGAGAAGCAGCACGCCCTGCAGTGGATGGGAAAGGGGGCCCCCTGACTTTTCAAAATGCCCCCCAACTTTTGAAATCCTGGCTATGGCCCTAGTCCTGATCCCACTGTTGGACCTGATACCATCTTGGTCTGGGGCACTGTGGGACACAGAGTGTTGGACTGGGTGGGCCATTGGCCTGATCCAACCTGGCTTCTGTTCTCTTATGTCTGGAGCAGTGATGCTCTGTATTCCTGGTGCATGGGGGGTGGGGGCAACAGTGGGAGGACTTATGGAGTTGGGGACCCCTGAATCTACATTCCCATGCAGAATTGTACAATTCACCAGATTAGAGTTGCCAGGTCTTCTCTTGACTGGAGCTGGGAACTTTAGTGGGCACTCCAGGGGGTTGGGCAAGAGTGTCATGTGATTCCCCACCAGGAAGTGATGTCATCATGCCGGGAACACGGCCTGGTATTTGGACAAACTCTATGTTGTTGTTGTTTCCCCTCTCAGCCTCAAAACCATAGAGTTTGCCCAGATACCAGAGCATCCCCACACAATGTCCCCGATACAGTGATGTCACTTCCTGGTGATGCCACCATGTTGGAGACATCGCACAGTGTTTGGGGGCACTGCCGGTCCGGTGTGAGGCTGAAGCTCCAAAGATCAGGGGGCTCCCCAGCACCACCAGCAGAATGGCAATCCTACACCAGATTCTGGGAATCCACTGTAACATTTTCCTCCCCCCTACTCAAAAAATGCTTATCCCGGAATATTCCACTCTGCCCCATTTTGCATATAGACGCAAAAGAATACCCCTCGGCTCTCTGGCTGTTCCTATGATATTGCATTGTCTCCTGGAGCATTATGTCGGCATTCGAGCCGCCGAGATAAATAGCGCAATCCCAGGGATTTCTGACCTTGATCACCGAGAAGAAAATTTTCAGCTGAACTGTGCAAAAGGAAAAAAAAAAAAAAAATCCTGCTGAGGCGACATAAATCATGTCTGGACAACAACTGCCTTATACTTAAAGCGTGAAGACTTCCTGCCACCCATCAGTCCAGAGCAAAATCGAATGGGGAAGCTCCAGAAAAAGCCAGGGGGGAGGGGGAGATAAGAAGGAGAAAAAGATTTAACTCTTTATTTTCTCACAAGCAGAAGCGTGGTCTGAGTAGGCACACAGCACTTAACGACATACATAAACGCACCTCGACAGAAAGTCACTGGGCCGGATAGGCAGCCTGTGAGGAGTCGGGGCAACTGGTCATCAGACACTTAGGCCTGCTAGCAGCCCCTTAGAAACAACAACAACAACAACAAAATCGGGGGTACATCCCGACCTGGATAGCCCAGGCAAGCCTGATCTTGTCAGATCTCGGGAGTTAAGCTGCGTCGAGTCTGGCAAGTACTTGGGTGGAGACCTTCTTGGAACACTACCAGTCGGGAAGGCAGAGGCAGGCTTTATTCAGACACCTCCCTGAATTTCCTCCAGGTCCCCAGTCAGCAGAGCTTGCCATTAGCACACGTGCACACACACAAAGAGATTTGGGGGGGCACAGTAGGGCTACCACCATACGTCCTTTGTGTGTGTCTGTCCTCTTTTGTTTGTTAGTTAAGAAACTGATGAACAGGACTCTTTTTTTTAAAGCAGGAACTCATCTGCATATTAGGCCACACCCTCCTGATTTAGCCAGTCCTCCAAGAGCTTACAGAGCTCTTCTTACAGGGCCTACTGTAAGCTCCAGAAGGACTGGCTACATCAGGGGTGTGTAGCCTAATATGCAAAGGAGTTCCTGCTACCAAAAAAAAAAAAGCCCCGCTGATGAAAATAACTTATTTTTGTGTTGGAAGATCAGGAATACTCCTCCTATTGAGCAGCAATTATCACAGCTTAAATACCATTAGTATTGAAAATGAGATTTGCCCCGAAGAGGATGGACACCGAAAAAGAGGACATGTCCTCTAAAAAAGAGGATCTCTGCTAGCCCTATTGAAGGAGGAAGCTGTAAAAGCAAAAGGATTCCCAGGTTAGCCTTCTCCACTCCCCAAGAACTCCTTAAATGGATGGAAGGCAGAGGTGCTGGAAACAGAGCTGCCAACCTCCAGGTGGCACCTGGAGATCTCCTGCTATTAGTATTGATCTCCAGATGACCAAGGTCAGTTCTCCCGCAGAAAATGGCTGCTTTGGAGGGTGGAGTCTATGGCACTCAACCCTGCTTTGGTACCTACTCACCCGAAAATGTGCTCCCCCCAAGGCTCCAACCCCCCCCCCCCAAAAAAAAAACACCTCTAGGTATTTCCGAACTGTCAACCCTACTAGGACAGGATGTAGCCAAAGGTAGTAACGCCATCTGGAATCACAGCCTGAAGAACAATAAGAAGTATCTCCCTTGGTCAGGAAAGAAGAAGATGAAGATTTTGGATTTATACCCCACCCTATACTCTGAATCTCAGAGTCTCAGAACGGTCACAATCTCCTCTACCTTCCCCCCCCCCACCCCACAACAAACACCCTGTGAGGTGGGTGGGGCTGAGAGTGCTTTTACAGCAACTGACCTTTCAAGGACAGCTTCTATGAAAGCTATAGCTGACCCAAGGGCATCTCAGCAGCTGCAAGTGGAGGAGTGGAGAATCAAACCCAGTTTTCCCAGATAAGAGTCTGCGCACTTAACCACTACACCAAACTGGCATAAAGCCAAGATCAGAGGGTTTATCCTAAACTTGGGCTGTCCAGAGTCATAGAATAGAATCATAGAGTTGGAAGGGACCTCCAGGGTCATCTAGTCCAACCCCCAGCACAATGCAGGAAACTCACAAACACCTCCCCCTAAATTCACAGGATCTTCTGTTGAAAAACCTCCAAGGAAGGAGAGCCCACCGCCTCCCGAGGAAGCCTGTTCCACTGAGGAACCGCTCTAACAGTCAGGAAGTTCTTTCTAATGTTGAGCCAGAAACTCTTTTGATTTAATATCAACCCGTTGGTTCTGGTCCTACCTTCTGGGGCCACAGAAAACAATTCCACACCATCCTTTATAGGACAGCCCACTGAGGACTTGAAGACGGCAATCGTATCACCTCTCAGCCGCCACCTCTCTAGGCTAAACTTCTTCCAGTCTGCTAATCACAGGGGCTGATGCTGCAACATCCCTATTCCATTATAAGTAAATACATTCCCAGGCACCCTTCTAAGCAATGTCTCAGCCTCAGACCCTGGAGTTCTGAATGAAAGCTCCATGCCATTTCTCGCAAGAACAGCCAAGAGTGGCAGGACTCCATATGTCTGCAGTGCAGAGTACCAGCAAATACTGAAATGCAGCTTGCAAACTCTGCAGTTAAACAAATACAACCTTGCAGCAAGTAAACAGCACACAGCCCCCCTCAAAGCAATGCAATTTCACCCCCAGCATCCTGTTCCATTTAGGGCTGCCAATCCCCAGGTACGGGCAGGGGATCCCCAGGTTTGGAGGCCCTCCCCTCGCTTCAGGGTCATAAGAAAGCGGGAGGGGGGAGGGAATCGTCTGCTGGGCACTCCATTATTCCCTATGGAGACTGATTCCCATAGGGTATAATGGAGAATTGCTCTGTGGGTATCTGGGGCTCTGTGGAGGGGGGGTTGTTTTTTGAAATAGAGGCACCAAATTTGCAGCATCTGGTGTCTCTCCCAAGAAAACCTTCCAAGTTTCAAAAGCATTGGACCAGGGGGTCCAATTCTATGAGCTTCCAAAGCAGGTACCTCTGTCCTCCATTATTTCCAATGGAAGGAAGGCATTTAAAAGATATGCAGTCCCTATAAATGTGATGGCCAGAACTCCCTTTGGCGTTCAGTTATGTTTGTCACACTTTTGCTCCTGGCTCCGGCCCCAATGTCTCCTGGCTCCACCCCCAAAGTCTCCTGGCTCCACCCCCAAAGCCCCCAGATATTTCTTGAATTGGACTTGGCAACCCTAGTTCCATTTCTTAACGCCTCCTCCTTGGTGGAGAGCCTCTCTAACGTGGGTAAAAAAGAGCTGCCACCTAGAAATCTCTTGAACAGTCAGTGTGAGGGAAAGCCACGTGGTCCTGTGTGTTGACACTTCCAGGGGAGGCCGCGAGAACTGCGTTGGCACCTCGGCGGTCTTGCTGTCATTTTATCAAATGACTGACGCTTGACGCCGCTGGATTTAAAGCGGAGAGAGACACTGGTGCGCTCATGGGAGGACGTGTCATCTTTCCCCATTGTGAAATTCCATAATTGCTCGTCACGCTGACAGGAAGAGTGCTGGAGACGGAACAGGACCGGTAACATTTCCAATTCCAATGGCCCTGAAGTGTCCCATTAGGGCCTCAGTCAGCTAACATCTTTGCAACGCTGTCCGGTTGAAGATCTTCCGAAATCCTCCTTCCCCTTGTTAAGGACTGGCAGGGTACTATGGGGACTCTCCTGTAGAGATATTTGGTTAAGTTGCTAAACAGCTAAAGCAGTATGGGACACCCATTTGTAACGGCACACATCCTACCAGCCATCCCGAAAAGCAGGCCAGTAACTTCATGGCGCTCAACCACACACGCGTCCCCCTCCCCCTCCCCACACACCAAGGTCTTCTGGGAAATGATTGAATTTAATTTTTCAATTTATACCCTGCCCTATCCTGCAAGCGGGCTCAGGGCGACTTACAGCATTAAAACATTAAAACAAATCACTTCAAAAACATCATCACCACAGATATGTCAGTCAGACACGAGAGCAGTAATCAGTACAACAAACCACACAACATTGTATAGGCTGAAAGCTTTCAACACAGCTTGAGCACCTTTTTTTATTATTATTCTTACTGCAGATTTATACCCCCCCCCCCTTCTCTCTGAATCAGAGAGCAGCTCACAATCTCCTATATCCTCTCCCCCCACAACAGACACCCTGTGAGGTAGGTGGGGCTGAGAGGGCTCTCACAGCAGCTGCCCTTTCAAGGAAAACTCCTGCGAGAGCTATGGCTGACCCAAGGCCATTCCAGCAGGTGCAAGTGGAAGAAGAAGAAGAAACTGGATTTATATCCTATCCTCCACTCCAAATCTCAGAGCAGCTCACTATCTCCTTAATCTTCCTTCTCCACAACAGATACCCTGTGAGGTGGGTGGGGCTGAGAGGACTCTCACAGCAGCTGCCCTTTCAAGGACAACCTCTGCCAGAGCTATGGCTGACCCAGGGCCATTCCAGCAGCTGCAAGTGGAGGAGTGGGGGAATCAAACCTGGTTCTCCCAGATAAGAGGGCTATGGCTGACCCAAGGCCATTCCAGCAGCTGCAAGTGGAGGAGTGGGGAATCAAACCCGGTTCTCCCAGATAAGAGAGCTCTGGCTGACCCAAGGCCATTCCAGCAGCTGCAAGTGGAGGAGTGGGGAATCAAACCCGGTTCTCCCAGATAAGAGAGCTATGGCTGACCCAAGGCCATTCCAGCAGCTGCAAGTGGAGGAGTGGGGAATCAAACCCGGTTCTCCCAGATAAGAGAGCTATGGCTGACCCAAGGCCATTCCAGCAGCTGCAAGTGGAGGAGTGGGGAATCAAACCTGGTTCTCCCAGATAAGAGAGCTATGGCTGACCCAAGGCCATTCCAGCAGCTGCAAGTGGAGGAGTGGGGAATCAAACCCGGTTCTCCCAAATAAGAGAGCTCCGGCTGACCCAAGGCCATTCCAGCAGCTGCAAGTGGAGGAGTGGGGAATCAAACCCGGTTCTCCCAGATAAGAGTCCGCACACTTTACCACGACACCAAACTGGCTTTATCCGTTCTAAAGATGCCAAGTTTCCTACCATGCAAGTCCACCTTTATCGCCACCCTGGCCCAGTGGTCCGTCATTATCACTACAGTCCCTCCACCTTCACAAAACCTTGCCGCATCCCTGCTCACATTTGTGTTAGCAGAGGGTTGGCCTACCAGTTATTTCCCTCTAAGCTGCAGGGCCTAACGTTTACGAAAAGAGCAGCTGGACGATGCGCCTGATGTTTGTTCCCTTGCTCTCCGCCTGTCACTGATGTATTGCACGACCTTGGTCCATTTGTCCTTTCTGCACTTTACTTTGCCCATCTGCACCTCGGCTATTATGAATATGGCATTTGCCTTCCTCGCAGGTGCGTTTAATTAATCTCTGGGAAGTGCAGCGAGACCTTTATGGACAGACGGTGCCATTAAAAAAAAAGAAATCCATATCTGTAGGCGAAGAAGCCGCAAGTTTTAACGCTGCACACCGCTATCCCCGTGAAGACTGCGCGGACTATGAAACATTATGGCACAAAGGGGGGAAATCTGCTAAACTCTGCTGACCTATCACGTCAACGGCTGCCGTTCCACAGCACGGCATAAAGTCTTTTTTGATCTTCCTGGCCTCTTGATAGCTCTTATGCGCAAAAAAAAAAAAAAAAGGTTGTTCCCTTCCCCCCCCCCTCCACCCGGATCAAGATGCGCCTCAAAAAAAGGGTTCTCTCCGCAAACCATTTTACCCCGCCGGAGACTAGGGAAATGAAGTACGGCATTTCGGAATGACCTTGAACTAAAAGCTAATGTCATTTGGGCATGCTCGTTAGCGGTCAACATAATGGTGCCTCCGGGGAAGGCTGGGGAGAATGTCAGAGCTGATACCAGCTTAGGAAAAGAGAGAAGAGGCCTTAATCAAACAAATGCAGTCGGGGAAGACGGCAGAGCAAACTTTCTGCCACAGCAGGCTTGTTGGGAAGATAATTATATGCCCGGTGCCTGCTTGCTTAGCAAGGATCCCTGGGCTTCTCACAAAGAAATGAACATTTGAGGTTTTGCAGTGAAGAGTTCCAACTGCAAACTCTGTACCGCTTGGGTGACATCGACGCAGTGCAAAGTCCTCGTGTTTGCCGTGAACAGCTCCAACTTGCAACCACCGTATTGCCTGTGCAACGTCCACATATTGCGAAGTCCTTGTCTTCGTCGAGGAACAATACCAGGTTTTTGTATCTCAAGTGAGGGAAGCTGCAGCTCCAAACCCACTGTGACCCCTCAGCTCAGCCCATACAAGCATTTAGCAAGGGAAGCTAAGTATGCATAAATTTCTTTGTATCTGACTGAGGTTCCCTTATAGGAGTCCGCCTGGCACAGAGTGGTAAAGCTGTAGTACGGTAGTCCAAGCCTTCTGCTCATGAACTGAGTTCGATCCTGGTGGAAACTGGATTCAGGTAGCCGGCTCAAGGATGACTCAGCCATCCATCCTTCCAAGGTCGGTAAAATGAGTATCCAGCTTGCTGGGGGGGGGGGGGAGTGCAGATGACTGGGGAAGGCAATGGAAAACCACCCTGTAAAAAGTCTGCCGTGAAAACATAGTGATGTGACATCACCCCAGAGTTGGAAACGACTGGTGCTTGCACAGGGGACTACCTTTACCTTTTTTAAGGTGGCCTTGGAGCAAATTGACCCTTGGCTAATCCGATCATTCTTCCAACTTCAACAGAATGCACCAATTTGGGGTGGGTGGGTGGGAAAGATCTTTTTCTTATGGAAATCTACCTCTGTCTCCAACCTTTGTCCTTTGTTAATAACACCTCCGGGTGTGTCTATATCAGTATTTCCTGTTGAACAAAACTGAGATCCAGTTGCACCTTTAAGACCAACAAAGTTTTATTCAGAATGCAAGCTTCCGTGTGCGTGAACACTTCGTCAGACGATGAAATGCTGACACCTTGTCTCCAACTCTTGATTCTCCATCTCAGAAATTAATCGCTTTCCAACTTCGATTCAAATAATCTATCTCTGTGTCCCCCGTGCAAGCACCAGTCATTTCCGACTCTGGGGTGACATCGCATAACGACATTTTCACAGCAGACTTTTTTATGGGATGGTTTGCCATTGCCTTCCCCAGTCATCGACCCTTCCCCCCCCCCCAGCAAGCTGGGTACTCCTTTTACCGACCTCGAAAGGATGGAAGGCTGAGTCAACCTGGAGCCAGCTACCTGAACTCAGCTTCCGCCGGGATCGAACTCAGGTCGTGGGCAGAGAGCTTGGACTGCAGTACTGCAGCTTTACCTCTCTGCACCAATCCGAATTCTTCTTAACCCACCTTTTTAGCAGTGGACTGTCAACACCTATTAGGCACACCCCAAATCCACCGCTCAAGTTTCCTGAGACCCTTTGTTTGTCTCAGGAAAACCCATCATCAACCTGTTTTCCACGCACATGACCATTTCACTTCATAATCCCATCTTCCATTGTTCTGAGGAGCACCCTGACCACTCTGGATATGTTTTTTGCCTTTTTAAGGAGGCACTCTCGACATGCACAGTGAATCATAGGGGAATATGATTCCTTCCCGCAAAAAAATCTCAACTCTACAGAACAGGTAAATACAAGGGTGGGATTCTAACAGGAGCTCCTTTGCATATCAGGCCACACACCCCGATGCAGCCAATCCTCCAAGAGCTTACAAAAAAGAGCCTTGTAAGCTCTTGGAGGATTGGCTACATCAAGGGTGTGTGGCCTAATATGCAAAGGAGCTCCTGTTACAATCCCACCCCTGCGTAAATAGGATCTCCCCCCATTTACCCGGCTAACTACTGTTTCTTTCTTCTTCTGATGTTAAGAGTGGAACCTTAAGAGTTCTCTTTTATAAAAAAGAAAGTAAGTAAGAAAGAAATATCATTGTGTGTCACTGAAAATAATCCTCCAGCACAATCAAGACAGGGTGTTATAAGGTCACCCGACTGAATGCGTTTCTTGAAACCTTTTGAGTCGCTACGGGGGCAAAACTAGCCCTCAACCCAGTAAAGTGTTTCAGGATCACTGTGCGGGAACACCTGCTCACCCATCCGTCCGGTAGGAAGCTGATGCAAGGTGAAGGACTAAACCTCAGAGGACAAACTGTTAAAGCAGACTGGACAACCAGACGGAGTGGCGAGCACTGTCAACGCACTGCCTTGCCCGAACGTGGGAGCTGGGGGAGGAAATCGGTCATGCCTTTCCATCTGCAGCTCCCAATATGTCCCGGAAACTGACTCCAAACGGCCTGTCCAAAGTACCTTTTCCGAGGACACTGGGGGGAAAGTGTTCCAACCCTTTAATCATTCCAGTTGCCCTTTTCTGGATTTTCTCCAATGCTATAATGTCCTTTTTGAGGTGCGGCGACCAGAACTGCACACAGTACTCCAAATGAGACCGCACCATCGATTTATACAGGGGCATTATGATACTGGCTGATTTGTTATCAATTCCCTTCCTAATAATTCCCAGCATGGCGTTGGCCTTTTTTATTGCAAACGCACACTCTCTTGACATTTTCAGTGAGTTATCTACCACGACCCCAAGATCTCTCTCTTGGTCAGTCTCTGCCAGTTCACACCCCATCAACTTGTATTTGTAGCTGGGATTCTTGGCCCCAATGTGCATTACTTTGCACTTGGCCACACTGAACTGCATCTGCCACGTTGACGCCCACTCACCCAGCCTCAACAGATCCCTTTGGAGTGCCTCACAATCCTCTCTGGTTCTCACCACCCTGAACAATTTAGTGTCATCTGCAAACTTGGCCACTTCACTGCTCACTCCCAACTCCAAATCATTTATGAACAAGTTAAAGAGCATGGGACCCAGTACCGAGCCCTGCGGCACTCCACTGCTTACCGTCCTCCACTGCGAAGACTGCTCATTTATACTCACTCTCTACTTCCTATTAATCAGCCAGTTTTTGATCCACAAGAGGACCTGTCCTTTTACTCCATGACTCTCGAGCTTTCTAAGGAGCCTTTGATGAGGAACTTTATCAAAAGCTTTCTGGAAGTCAAGGTAAACAACATCTATTGGGTCTCCTTTGTCCACATGTTTGTTCACCCCCTCAAAGAAATGTAACAGGTTAGTGAGGCAAGATCTTCCCTTACAGAACCCATGCTGAGTCTTCCTCAATAACCCGTGTTCATCAATGTGCCTACTCATTCTGTCCTTGATAATGGTTTCTACCAACTTTCCTGGTATTGAAGTCAGACTGACTGGCCTGTAATTTCCCGGATCTCCTCTGGAACCCTTTTTAAAGATAAGGGTGACATTTGCTACCTTCCAGTCCTCAGGAATGGAGGCAGATTTCAATGAAAGATTACAGATTTTTGTCAGAAGATCCACAAGTTCAACTTTGAGTTCTTTCAGAACTCTTGGATGTATGCCATCTGGACCTGGTGACTTATTAGTTTTTTAATTCGTCTATCAGTTGTAGGACCTCCTCTTTTGTCACCTCAATCTGACTCAGGTCTTTCAACACCCCTTCCAAAATTAGTGGTTCTGGCACGGGCAAACACTTCTCGTCTTCCACAGTGAAGACGGAGGAAAAAAATGCATTCAGCTTCTCAGCCATTTCCCTATCCTCCTTCAGTAATCCTTTTACCCCATGGTCATCCAAGGGCCCCACTGCCTCCCTGGCTGGTTTCCTACTTCTAATATATTTGTGGAAATTTTTATTGTTGGTCTTTATGTTTTTTGCAATATGCTCCTCATAGTCCCTTTTTGCCTGCCTGATCACAGTCTTGCATTTGATTTGCCACAGGATTGTCCCTGGTTTGTGCTTGGATTGGGAACCCACCAAGGAAATCCAGGGTGGTCACTCAGGTAGGCAATGGCAAACCCTCTCTGTTTGTCTCTTGCATTGAAAAGTTTGCAGGGCCATCATAAGTAAGCCAAGGCTTGAAGGGATTTTCTCCACCACCACCACTATTGCTATGGCTTAAGAAAACAGTTATGGGAATCAAATTATTATTATTGTTCTGGGTTTTTTTATATTCCACCCATTCCCCCATTGGGGGCTCAGAGCGGAGTACAGCAAACAGAAATAAAATCACAATAAAATCATAATAAAACCACTTACAACATTCATCGAAGTGCAGCAAGATGATTCAGCATGATGACACGACAACAGGGTGGGATAGCACAAAATAGCACCACAATGCAGCATCACAGCACAGCAGTGCGATAGAGCAGCAGGGCAGTAGGGGGGAAGGCCAACCTGTCGATAACTAGATGCCCGCTGCCTCATCCAAAGACCTGGCGGAACAGCTCCGTTTTGCACGCCCTACGAAAGGCCAGCAAGCCAGGTAGGGCCCGGATCTCCGTAGGGAGCTGATTCCACCAGGTCGGGGCCAGGACCGAGAAAGTCCTAGCCCTGGTAGAGGCAGGGCCTCTTAGAGACTAGTTGCAAGCCGAGGAACAGGGAAAGTCCATTTCAATCAGAAGCTTCATCAACAGCAACTTCAGTACTTGATTAATACAAGAACACGCTAAATAATGCACTTTCGCACACACTAAATAATGCACTTTCAATCCACTTCAGTGCACTTTGCAATTGGATTTTATTGTGTGAAATGGCAAAACCCACTTGCAAACAGTTAACAAAGTGGTGTGAAACGACATTATTTATCTGAAAGCACCCCTAAAAGCTCAATTTTGGCCACCTTCCAAGTTGACCATTTCCAGGTTCTTGCTTCAACTTGGAGCTTAAATCTTTTCTACTGAAATCAAGGAGGGGGGAATGCTTAACTTCAGCTGGTTTGTGCCAAAGTATTACTCCTTTTTATCCGTGTGAACTCCGGGGCACCTTTGCTCACATAAAGCATTACAAAATCTAATAAAAATTTCGATCGAGGTTACAACAGGAAGTATCAAAAGCAATTTCAGAAGCAATTTTGAAAGCAGTCAATGAAATACTTTGGCGCATTTTGAACCCGTGGAAAGTGAACTGAACTTTGTGATTGTGCCGTAATGTAAGACCGGTTATATAACTCACCGGTATTAGAATTCTGATTCAATCCCCCACTTACGCCACTTTAAGTGGATACATCCTTCCGTCTCACAGGTACCGATGTGTGTTTATCACACCATGATACGAAGCCGAGCTCCAAAATGTCAGGCGCCAGTTTTACTTGGAACAAGTTGTACATATCAAATTCATCTCCGAAAGCCATTTTGACATCGCCTATTCTGGAAAGCAATTCCCTCAAATGGCCCACATTCTGTTCACGTTTTCAGGGGGGGGGGGAAACAAATGAGGGTTGTACTATGTATTGCAATCCTTTGTTAATTATCTCATACAGGAAACAAAAGGTTGGGTGGCAGGGTTTCAGCAAGCACGTAGCCTTTACAGACACGATTTAAGAGAAAAAGAATTTGTTTTGGGTTACAACGGAGGAGGGGGTTGCCCCCCTCAAAGATAAAGGGAAGGATCGTGCCTTTATAAAATGAAATGTTAAGGATAGAAGAGCTGGAAAGTGTTTTTGTTTGCAGGGATGTGGTATCAATTTAACTTCCATTTTCCCCCCATTTGTGGGGGGAAATTGTTGTGTGTTTTTTTACATGATTCAAAACACCACAATACTCGTTTGACCAGAAACTGTGGTAAAGCAAAAGGAAACAACTAGAAACAATGACACTTCTAACCCCACATCTGACTTATTTTGCTTTTTCAGTCCTCAACCACACTTTGTCACTGATAGTCTTAAACTGAGCACGCAGGTGAAAATTAGCTTGAAAGAGCCAATGGAAACTAATTACCTGTGCAGAGCACTTTTTCAATTAAAACAGGGAAGCAAATATTAAACCCTTCACAGTAACTCTTCACTTTTGGGCTACAGAGATATGAGTAGTTTATAAATCGGCCCTACGCATTTTTAAAAAGACAGATTGTCATTACTGGGGTTTGATTAATGACGGCAAAACATGATTAGAACATGTTGTCTTTATCACTTTCCCCTGGGACGGGGGAAGAGGATATTGAATTCTTAAAAATCTGGTACAAGCAGCGTAGGTAAGATCTGTTTGAAACACAACAAGTGGATAGCTACGATGAGTAACATTTGTTGAGCATCTACAGGGATTTGAGTTGTATAGTGATACTAAATATAATTCTTGGTCAACAAATTTTAACGAGTGTTAGTATTAACTAGTACTAATTGGTCATACAAAAGAAGAAATACTCCAAGTCTGTTTCGGTTATAGAAAAGAAGAAATATCCAACTGCCTAGCTGATAAGTGGCATAACCACATCAAGCAAAGAAAGGGGCGGGGGGAATAAAGCGACATTTACACTTTGCGAAGATCACAGCTTTAACAAATGACAAATACTGTCAACACTTCTTTCTCCTACTTCAAAACATGCATTAGAACTACAACAACAAGCTTGGGAAAGTAAATATATATATATATATATTTATAGAAGCTCTTTTCCAAGTGACAATTTTAATTTTGTGTTTATCATAATGCACAGTTTTAATCCAGCACTCCAACCTCAAATGTGCGAAAGAGATGAAACAAATAATGACGGACTGCTTACAGCCCCATTTTGTGACACCTGCCTTCCCGTCTCCTTTTCACAACTAAACATAACACATTCCACAAGTTTAGCTATGGTTAGCTTCAAACGACGGTTTACACAAACAGCTGCAAATGAACCCTGCTAACTGCGGTTAGCAACTAACTGTTGTTAGCATGGATCTTGCTGCATTTAAGGCTATCAACAAAGGAAAAAGAGGGAGGACTCTGGATGTAAAATGGGAAGCGGCTAGAATGCTTAAAAACAACAACATGATTACGGCATCTTATAGCCACAGCAGGCCGCACATCGCAGTGACTTTATGAAACAGCGTTATTCAAGAAAAATGGCACGGGACACAATGACTATCTGCAAATTGGTGTGAACTAAATCCAGCTAACATGTTAGATGGGAGGGAAGAAAGAGAGATAATTCTTTCTCCTTTTTCTTTTTTTACGAACAAATGTTCTCACCAAACTTCTTTAAAAAAAAAACAAACCAAAAACCCACACGGACAGCGAGTGTTCATAAATTTTTTAAAAGTAACCTTGATGGGAAAGAAACAGCATTCATTTTTAAAGCCTTCCCCCTCCTCCCCTTGTGACCTCTATCTAGAAAGGAAAATAGAGGACTTACTTTTCTGTCCTCTGCTTCTACACACGAGCTGCACTCCACTTTAGTATCCTGTAAAATGAAACGGAACAACTGGTCAGAGACAAATCTGTTCTCTCGCTGAGAAACCTAATGGGAAAACCTGAACATGGAATTCTCCAGAACAAGGCAGATATATCTTTCTTAAAAGATCCACTGAATTTTGTTGCATTCATAGTGCTGTATGCATAACATCTTGCTGGAACGGAAAAGCAGATATGCACAGCTTTTAAACGCAGGTCTCAAAAGGGCACACATTGGAACCTATTGTAGACTTTAGAGGTAGATAGGTAGGGCTGTACAATTCCTATCCCTTAATTGAGAAGTTCTGCTCTTGAGGAAGACTCCATCTGCCAGTGCAACAATCCAAACTCAGAGAAAGGAAGATGTAGGATTTGTCCTTTCGGCTACCAGGGGTTTATGCCTGTTTCCTTATCAGTTTCTGCAAGGGACAGGTAAACATTTCATTTCTGGGTCTCCAAACAACAATATGCTGTAAATTTGTGCTCTTGTCTGAGGTCAGGTTTTTGACTGACTAAGGTGGGGGGGGGGGAACAGCTTGGTTTGGTCATATACTGCCACCCTTCTTCCCCCCCCCCCACTCCTCTTCACGTGCAAAATCCTCATTTCACTGTGCTCCAATTAATTATAATGCCTGAATACAGGGACCCCAGAAAATTGGAGTCTGTTCATTCCCCCACAAAAAACTGTGATTCTAAGCTGGGATTTACCACCAAATATTGATATCCCATATATGAGTTCTTTTACAAGCCAATATGGTCAGAACTTATATGAGCCCTCACTGATGCCGTTCTATTATATATGTATTTTCCAACTATTCTAACAACAACAAAAAATCCATAAGGCGCAAGACACCTGCTATCTTTCTAGAGCATTATATGCCTGTAACTAGGGCTTTTTTTGTAGCAGGAACTCCTTTGCATATTTGGCCACACACCCCTGATGCAGCCAATCCTCCAAGGGCTTACAGTAGGCCCTGTAATAAGAGGCCTGTAAGCTCAAAGGAGGAGGAAGAGGAGGAGAAGGAGAAGAAATTTATATCCCGCCCTCCACTCTGAATCTCAGAGTTTCAGAGCAGCTCACAATCGCCTTTACCTTCCTCCCCAACAACAGGCACCCTGTGAGGTGGGTGGGGCTGAGAGGGCTCTCACAGCAGCTGCCCATTCAAGGACAACCTCTGCCAGAGCTATGGCTGACCCAAGGCCACTCCAGCAGGTGCAAGTGGAGGAGTGGGGAATCAAACGCAGTTCTCCCAGATAAGAGTCCGCATACTTAACCACTATTCCCAACTGGCTCCAACCAAAGAGGGGTGTGGCATGTTAGGCCACACCCTGCCAATATCCCAGATCCTAAAAAGGAGTCCCTGTTACAAAAAAAAGCCCTGCCTGTAACCAATGTTCCCTCTAAGCTGCAGAGTCTTCTGAGCAAAAATTCTACTTTGGGAGCTACTTGTATTAAAGTTGTGAGCTACTGGCATTATAGCTGTGAGCTACTGCATAAATTATTGTGCTCTGGGGTCATTTTTCTTGAGCTAAGACAAAAACGTCTGAGCTGGAGGCTAAAAATCTGTGAGCTAGCTCACACTAACTCAGCTTAGAGGGAACACTTGCCCGTAATGTATTTAAACTGCAGAACTTTCAGAGCTTTAGTTCTACTCCCTACTCCACCTCCCCCAAAAGAAGAAGTCTTGGAGGAAAGTGCCAATATCACAAGGAGAAATCTAGAATAACCACACACACAAACACACAAACGTATTTTTCAGAACCACATTGTCATCCCAGATCCTAAACCAGAGATCCCTAAAGTGGTACATCTCACGCCCACCCAGGGCCCCCTGAGCTTTGCAGTAAGTGGATGGGGCTTTTGTAGGGCAAGCCTTGAACATATGAAGCTGTCTTATACTGAATCAGACCCTCGGTCCATCAAAGTCAGTTTTGTCTACTCAGACTGGCAGCGGCTCTCCAGGGTCTCAAGTTGAGGTTTTTCACGCCTATTTGCCTGGACCCTTTTTAGCTGGAGATGCCGGGGGTTGAACCTGGGACCTTCTGCTTATGAAGCAGATGCTCTACCACTGAGCCACCGTCCCTCCCCACTGGATGCATTAGCTCTGAATCAAGAGAACTAGAAAGCCTCCAGACTTGTGGTTCCATTTCCCCCTTTCCAGCTTCCATCCTTTTAATTCCCACTTCTCTTTCTCCATTCCTCTATTGAAATTCCATTTTGTTTATTTTAACTGTCCATCTGTGATTCTTTTGCAAAGCATGTAGGGAAGTGTAGTCTTTAGCTCCGCCTCCTGTGGCAGCCATTTTAGGTCTGGCTCCATTCCAAACGTACCACAGCCTCAAAAAGGCTGGGGGACCCTGTTGCAGACAAACGCTTTACTCTCCACCAAGGTGGGTCTCATCACACATCTAGCTAAATATGGTCTGTTCTGACTACCAAGTTACACTGGATCAGTAGGACAGCTTCTGGACCTCTGGATGGTCCCTGAGTTTTGGCCCATGTGTGAGACAGAGTGTTGGACTGGATAGGGCACTGGCCTGATCTAACATGGTTTCTCTTAACGTTCTTATGTATGAGGCAGTGATGCTCTGTATTCTTGGTGCTTTGGGGGCAACAATTGGAGGGCAGCTGGAGTTCTGGCCCCACTGGTGGATCTCCTGGTGGCAACTGGGGTTTGGTCATTGTGTGGCGCAGAGAGTTGGACCAGATGGGCCACTGGCCTGATCCAACATGGCTTCTCTGCTGTTCTTATGTGACACAGAGTGTTGGACTGGATGGGCCATGGGCCTGATCCAACATGGCTTCTCTGATGTTCTTATGTGACACAGAGTGTTGGACTGGATGGGCCACTGGCTTGATCCAACATGGCTTCTCTTAGGTTCTTATGTGACACAGAGTGTTGGACAGGAGGGGCCATTGGCCTGATCCAACAGGGCTTCTCTTAGGTTCTTATGTGACACAGAGTGTTGGACAGGAGGGGCCATTGGCTGATCCAACAGGGCTTCTCTTATATTCTTATGTGACACAGAGTGTTGGACTGGAGGGGCCATTGGCCTGATCCAACATGGCTTCTCTGATGTTCTTATGTGACACAGAGTGTTGGACTGGATGGGCCACTGGCTTGATCCAACATGGCTTCTCTTAGGTTCTTATGTGACACAGAGTGTTGGACAGGAGGGGCCATTGGCCTGATCCAACAGGGCTTCTCTTAGGTTCTTATGTGACACAGAGTGTTGGACAGGAGGGGCCATTGGCTGATCCAACAGGGCTTCTCTTATATTCTTATGTGACACAGAGTGTTGGACTGGAGGGGCCATTGGCCTGATCCAACATGGCTTCTCTTATGCTCTTATGTGACACAGAGTGTTGGACTGGATGGGCCACTGGCCTGATCCAACATGGCTTCTCTGATGTTCTTATGTGACACAGAGTGTTGGACAGGAGGGGCCATTGGCCTGATCCAACATGGCTTCTCTTGTGTTCTTATGTGACACAGAGTGTTGGACTGGATGGGCCCTTGCCCTGATACAACATGGCTTCTCTTAGGTTCTTATGTGACACAGAGTGTTGGACAGGGGGGCCATTGGCCTGATCCAACAGGGCTTCTCTTAGGTTCTTATGTGACACAGAGTGTTGGACAGGAGGGGCCATTGGCCTGATCCAACATGGCTTCTCTGATGTTCTTAGGTGCGTAGCCATGTTGGTCTGAAGCAGTGAAACAAAGCTAGCTTTTTTTGTGTAGGTGAGACAGCACTGCAGTATCAGGAACGGCCAGCAGATGGCAGCAAAGTACCACACAAGCTGGCAAACACCGGCTTCCAAGCAGCAACTACTGTGGGTATTTAGACTTATTGAACTATTAGGAATGACAAAATGTCAGACTTTTTTTTTTAAGTTTGCTTAATTTTTTTTCCTAAAGAACTTTATTACAAGCACACATCCCGCACTGCGAAACCAAAACATACCCCGTCGTCTGCACAAGCAGCTACCAGAAATAAAGCAGAATTTTGTGGTACCTGAACAATTTATCGAAGCGTAAACCTTCTATAAGCTGGACTCCTCTATCAGACTGAAATGGCTACCCAGTGGAGCTAGCTATTCTTCCACCGGGAACATCACCTCTTCAACTAACCGCATGAACAAAAGCTATATGAAACTCATTAGGGTTTGTAGAATCTTTCGGGATCAAGTGCCGTGTTCTACTGGAGAAAGTTTTCCTTCCAGTTTCTATATGAAACTGTTAAATTTTAGTTCAGCAACAGCTTAGAGACCGACAAAAGATTCAGAGTAACAGCATTCAAGAGCCCTCAGAAACAGCAGACTAGAAATGGAGATCTACATTTAAAAAAAAAAAATTCTAATCAAGATCTAGTCAAGGGTGTTACCAGTGCTTTTTTTGTAGAAAAAGCCCAGCAAGAACTCATTTGCATATCAGGCCACACCCCCTAATATCACCATTGTTTGACACAACAGGGGCTCATTTGCATATTAGACCACACCCCCTGACACCAAGCCAGCCAGAACTACATTTGTGTGTGTTGCTCAAAAAAGTCCTGTGTGTTGTAAAGAATGCTTGTTAAGGATACCGAAGTACCATGCATATTATAGTCAGTTTGAGAAGAGCAGAGGGGAAATGCTTGGGAGCAAAAATTAACATCCAGGGCTTTTTTTTTTTTTTGAGCAGGAACTCCTTTGCATATTAGGCCACATCAGGGGTGGGATTCTAGCAGAAGCTCATTTGCATATTAGGCCACACCTCCTGATGTAGACAATCCTCCAAGAGCTTACAAAAAGAGCCTTGTAAGCTGTTAGAGGATTGGCTACATCAGGGGGTGTGGCCTAATATGCAAAGGAGTTCCTGCTAGAATCCCACCCCTGGGCCACACAGCCCTGATGTGGCCAATCCTCCAAGAGCTTACAGTGTTCTTACAGGGCCTACTGCAAGCTAGAGGAATAATTTTTTGTGAGTGAGCTGTTGTCTTAGCACGGGTTCCGGATAAAAATCCAGGCAGACAGTGGAAGTGGCAAATGAAACACGAATCAAACCTGGGACTCGTGTAGCCGCAACTGTTGGACAGAGGACTGCTACCTCTGTGCCCTTCAAGCATTATGGTATTCCTGCGTCCATCAGAAAACCAGATTAAGGACAGTAGGAAATATACCTAGTCATTACAGGACTGTATATAGACTCTATTGGAACCAACAAAATATTTATAGACGTGGAGCTCGGTTAGAGCCGTATGAATTGTGTTTAGTAGTATACTTTTGTGTTCTAATGAAATGTGTATTTGAAAAGAGAAGAAAGGGTGTGTAGAAGTTATTTAAGTGTGTAAGTTTTCACAGTGTTTTTTTTTTCATAGTTTCTAGTCAACTGAGGATTGGCAACCCTACCACAAGCTCAGTTATATTGTGCGTGTTTGTTATGTTTATAACTCAGCTTTCCTTGGAGAAACTAAAAGCTGCCTTTAAAAACACACGCACACACAGCAATCCTGCTTAAGGTGATTTAATAAGGGCTAGACCAAAAACAATCTAAGTAACATTCATTTAAACAAAAGACCCCCGAAGCAGCAGAGAATAAAACATACATTCAGAGTGAGAACAGATGAAAGTCTGATAGTCAAGATAATAACAAAAGCAGGCATTGCAGAGAGTTAAGAATATTATATGTTAAATTATACAAACAGGCATATTTCCTCTGTAAGCTCTTCATGCAAATTCATTTTTTAAAGGGGTGAGAGAGCAATAAATACGTTTAGAGGAGGGCAAACTGAGGCTTCCTTGCAGTGCATCCTAATCTAAGAAGACTCGGGCACGAACTTTCAAGGACCTTCATTCCATCAAAGCTGGTACTACAATAAAAACATGTTCGTCTTTAAGGGACCCAGCAAGACTACCATTTATTTTTGCTGGAACGGACTAGCAAAGCCGCTCCTGTGGAGTTAGCCCTCAAAAAGCTTCTTCTTCTACAGCAAAGGGTCTCCAACCTTTTATTTTTTTTGAGACTACAGACACCTTTGGAACTTTGACACAGCACGGGGAGCACAGCTACAAAATGGCTGCCTCAGGAGGAAGAGACAGCCACAAAATGGCTGCCACAGCTTACCTTCAGCCACACAGTAGTGATCCTTGTGTTGTGGCAACAGCTGCTGCCGAAGCATAATTTTTAAAAATCAACACAGCCAATTAGAAGCTTCGCTGGGCAAAAGCCATACCTGGACCATTTTTTCATACCTAGCCCATTTCTTTCTAAAAACACTTGTTGGGCACCAGAAAAAGGGTTGGTGAGTGCGGTTGCACCAACAGACACCATGCTGGGGATACTGGCACTATTTCGATGCCACAGCCAAAATTCTTCCAGAGATTCAGCTAAGTTTGTAGAGTTAAGGGGTCTCCAGTCCAAAGCTGAGATAATGAACAGTTCCTGGATCCCACATTTCATCACCAACCCAAGAGGCAGAGAGTCTGATTTCCACTGTAGCTCATTCGTTGTACCTTGGATGGTCTACTAGTGCATGTGTTATCAGGTAGGAGAAGACAGACTCTGTCAACTCCTTCCCTCATTTAATTGCAAATCTGTTTTGGATTTCTTTAGCTGTTTTATATGCCTACTTCCCCCTTTTTGCACTTTGAAGGCCCAGACTAGCCTGATCTCAGAAGCTCAGCTCTGGTTGACATTTGGATGGGAGACCACCAAGGAAGTTCAGGGAAACCACACTGAGGCCAGGCGATGGCCAACCATGAACATCTCTTTCCTTGAAAGGGTTCAACATAAATCAACTGCAACTTGAAGGCACTTTCTGTCACCACCATAATGGTGTTAAAGTAAAACTGGGCTTTCTCATCTGAGAGGATTCCATCCCATTTTATCTCACCTCCTCATTCATGCCTGTCTTGTTTTCGGCCATGATACAAAGTGGGCATAACACCACCCCATTTGTGGAGTTTAGGGTTGCCAGGTCTGACAAGAAATATCTGGGGACTTTGGGGGTGGAGCCAGGAGCAAGGGTGTGATAAGCACGATTGTACTCCAAAGGGAGTTCTGGCACTCATATTGAAAGGGACTGTGCTCCTTTTAAATGCCTTCCCTCTATTAGAAGGAGAAGGATTTATACCCCACCCTTCACTCTGAATCTCAGAGTGGGTCACAATCTCCTTTACCTTCCTCCTCCACAACAGACACCCTGTGAGGTAGGTGGGGCTGAGAGAGCTCTCCCAGCAGCTGCTCTTTCAAGGACAACTCTTATAGCTATAGCTGATCCAAGGCCATTCCAGCAGGTGTAAGTGGAGGAGTGGGGAATCAAACCCAGTTCTCCCAGATAAGACTTTGCACACTTAACCACTACACCAAACTGGTGTAGGATAAGGACACCTTTTGCAGCTCTTAAAATTGGATCCCCTGGTCCAATATTTCTGAAACTCGGGGGAGTGCTTTGAGGAGAGGCACTGAATGCTATGCTGAAAATGTGGTGCCTTTACTTCACAAACCCCCCCCCATTGATCGATTCTCCATTATACCCTAGGGGAATCAGTCTCCACAGGGTATAATGGAGTGCCCAACAGACATGATATGATAACCGTGAGGCAGGTGGAGGGCGTCCAAACGAGGGGATCCCCTGCCCCCACCTGGAGACTGGCAGTCCTAGTGGAGTTGGGGTCACAACGATCTGAAAAGGTCAATTGGGATCCAATTGGATTAATAAAAAGGTTGGCTTTTCCAGTTTTGGTATCCTGTGTTTTGTCTTGGCTATGACAAGACATTATATATTTTTTAAGCAAGCTATGTATACTTTATAAAAAGTTTAACAGTGTTTTAAAGAGTGTGCAGAAGTGTTCGTATCAAAACGGAAAACAATTATTGATTAATTACAAATCCAATAACATTTTGCGTGAGATTTTTTTTTTAAATTGAAAAGTAATTTATTTCAAATCTGACAACACCTTTTGCTTTTATGCTGTCATGACAACAAACAACATCGCTGCATGGAAGAAAATGCTGTGTGTTTGGATTTTTTTTTCTTTTTTGACCTTTCCAAAGTTTGCATTAACTGGGTGGCACGATAGATAACCCCTACAGGGAGAGAGCACATTTGAGGGCAATAAATCCAAACTTTATTGACTCACACAGGAATAAGCTATCAGAGTGGCTTCTTATCTTCGAGAACTTCTGCAACACGCTCGGCTAAAGGATGCTCAGACACCTGTCAAGCTCTGAGCCAGAGAACTTACCAAGATACAACAGGTCAAAGCCACCAGAGGAATTAGTGGGAGGGGAAAGAAGGGGAGGAAAGACTCAGCAGCAATGATTCTTCTAAGCTGAGAAGTCTTGTGAGCAAAAACTCTTACTTTGTGAGCCACTGGCATTAAAGTTGTGAGCTACCGGGGCTAATTTTCTAGCAGGAGCTCCTTTGCGTATTAGGCCACATCTCCCTGATACAGCCAATCTTCCAAGAGCTTACAGGGCTCTTCTTACAGGTCCTGCTGTAAGCTCTTGGAGGATTGGCTACATCAGGGGGTGCAGCCTAATAGGCAAAGGAGTTCCTGCTAGAAAATGAGCCCTGTGAGCTACTACGCAAGTTAGTTTGCTCTGGGGCCATTTTTTTTTCCTGAGCTAAGACAAAAATGTGTGAGCTAGAGGCTAAAAAACTGAGCTAGCTCACACTAACTCAGCTTAGAGGGAATATTGCTCAGCAGCAGCTGGAAATCAGCCGCATTAATTTATATTTTTCTAAGTATTGGTAAAAGTAGAGTTCTGTTTTTAAATCCTTCCACTGATCACCTCCACCCATCTACATGATAAAAAGGTAAAGGTAGTCCCCTGTGCAAGCACCAGGCCTCAGATTCAGTGGGAGCTCACAGGAGCACAGCTCCTGAACCTTTCTGAGAGTTCCACCTCCATGTCCATTGAATAGTAGGTGCAGCTGCATAACAATCCCTGGATGAGCTCCACCACCTATTTTTCTACAAAATGACCCCTAGCAAGCACCAGTCGTTTCTGACTCTGGGGGGTGACGTTGGTTTCACAACGTTTTCACGGCAGACTTTTTACGGGGTGGTTTGCCATTGCCTTCCCCAGTCACCTACACTTTCCCCCCAGCAAGCTGGGGACTCATTTTACCGATTTCGGAAGGATGGAAGGCTGAATCAACCTGGAGCTGGCTACCTGAAACCAGGTTCCGCTGGGATTGAACTCAGGTCGTGAGCAGAGAGTTCAGACTGCAGGACTGCAGCTTTACCACTCTGCGCCACGGGGCTCTTAAATCTATATGATACTGAACATATTATCTTTTTACCCTTCTACTGAAAAATTACCTCAGCTGCCTCTGCTCAGCCAAATCCATCTGGGACCCGAGGTCAGCCAGTGAAATGCCTGGAACTTTACTGTTCAAAGCAAGGTAAGGCTGAAAAGGACTTGTGAGAGACAGTCATGGAATTCCATCTGTCCCTTTCTTACTGGCTTCCCCCCCACACACACACGCATACATTGGATAAATGTGCTTTCAGTGCACTTTGCCAGTTGTTTGCAGGGAGATTTTCCTGTTTCGCAAAGAAAAATCCAGCTGCAAAGGATGGCTAAGGCACACTGGAAGTGCATTATCCAACATATGGGGAATGCGAATCATAGAATGATAGAGTTGGAAAGGACCTCCAGAGTCATCTAGTCCAGCCTCCCTGCACAATGCAGGAAATTCACAAATATCTCCCCCCCCACACACACACACACCCAATGACTCCTGTTCCATGCCGCAAAGGTGGCAAAAACCTCCAGGATCCCTGGCCAAAGTGGGCTGGAGACAATTTGCTGCCTGACCTCAAAGTGGCGACCAGCGTTTCCCTTTGTGGTGTAAGAAAGGGCCACAAGAACTAAGTACTGATGCAACCCTTTTGCCCTCCTTCTCATGATCTGCCTAATTCACAGGATCCACACTGCAGTCAAATGGCCATGATTAATTGATCAAATGATTACTAGATTAAATTATCACGATTAAATCATTTCATTACCTTAAGTTTTTATAAGTTATACTTAATTCCAGGGCTTCCCCACCTCCGTGTGTGGGGAGGGGGGCGGGGAATGCACCAGAACAGAGTTCTGGGACTTCTTTGTGGAAACATTTAAAAAAAAAAAATGTCTAAAAGTTCAAGGGGGTTCCAAGTCTTTGATCCAACAAAGTCTTTCAAAACACGATTGTTTCAAAGTCCTCATTCTGTGTTAGGCATCAAAAAGCAAGATCCAAAAAAAGAATTGAAGAAGTTGGTGACATGTCTAAAGTTTGGAAACTGTTTTAAAGTAGAGGTCAGCGTTTAGTGCATGGAAATAATATTGTTTAATAGAATCCGATGTGTTTTTCCTTCATCTCCCTCTTGAGATTTTCAGAACCTGTTTTTCGGGGGGGGGGGGGGGGGGGAACCCTGCCCTATTCCACTGTTTGTTTTAGTCTACCACTGACCACTGTGCTTTTGAGAGTTTTCTGCTCAATGCAATTTTAAAACTGGAGAGCCAGTTTGGTGTAAAGTGTGCAGACTCTTATTTGGGAGAACCGGGTTTGATTCCCCACTCCTCCACTTGCACCTGCTGGAATGGCCTTGGGTCAGCCATAGCTCTGGCAGAGGTTGTCCTTGAAAGGGCAGCTGCTGTGAGAGCCCTCTCCAGCCCCACCCACCTCACAGGGTGTCTGTTGTGGGGGAGGAAGGTAAAGGAGATTGTGAGCCGCTCTGAGACTCTTCGGAGTGGAGGGCGGGATATAAATCCAATATCTTCATCTACCTCACAAGGTGTCTGTTGTGGGAGAGGAAAGTAAAGGAAATTGTGAGCCGCTCTGAGACACTTCGGAGTGGTGGGTGGGATATAAATCCAGTATCTTCATCTACCTCACAGGGTGTCTGTTGTGGGGGAGGAAGGGAAAGGAGATAGTGAGCCGCCCTGAGACTCTTCGGAGTGGAGGGCGGTATATAAATCCAATATCTTCTTCTACCTCACAGGGTGTCTGTTGTGGGGGAGGAAGGGAAAGGAGATTGTGAGTCGCTCTGAGACTCTTCAGAGTGGATGCCGGGAGACTCTTCAGAGTGGACACCGGGATATAAATCCAATATCATCATTATCTTCTTCTAAATGCTTATCTTTTATTATTATTTGTGTTACATCTCATTGCTTCCGCCCCCCCCCCCCCCCCAATATTTTAATGATAGGTCATGGATCAACTGATAGCCCTGAGTAATCCTACGGAGCAAAGGAAGTATTTTACTCACATCAGAACTGGAGTCACAATAAATATTCCCTCAGCACAAGGTCTCCAAAGGCCTATTGTGCAATATGTGAAAACAATAAGCATGAAACAAGATGACGATTGAAGGATGAGTTAGTGTTTCTCTCTTTTTTCAGGATATTAAATACTGGGTTCGAGATGAATCGCAGTGGAACAGCTCTGCTTTTTTTGGTGAAAACAGCAACAAGACTCGCTCCCAGGGCCAAGGGCCCTGCTTGTATACATGCAAATGACCCCACCCTAAACCCATCAACTCTTAACTATAGGTACAAGTACTGGCCCATTGACTCCTGATTGGCTCCCTCCCAGAGAGTCCAGGTGGCTCTTGTTTTGGAGCCTCCACCTCAGCAAAGTCTCTGGTAGCACACCCAGGAACATTCCAGTACCAATACACAAAAGGTAATGGTAGTCCCCTGTGCAAGCACCAGTCATTTCCGACTCTGGAGTGACGCTGCTTTCACAACGTTTTCACAGCAGACTTTTTACGGGGTGGTTTGCCATTGCTTTCCCCAGTCATCTACACTTTACCCCCAGCAAGCTGAGTAAGGAGAGCCAGTCTGGTGTAGTGGTTAAGTGTGAGGACTCTTATCTGGGAGAACCGGGTTTGATTCCCCACTCCTCCACTTGCACCTGCTGGAATGGCCTTGGGTCAGCCATAGCTCTGGCAGAGGTTGTCCTTGAAAGGGCAGCTGCTTTGAGAGCCCTCTCCAGCCCCACCCACCTCACAGGGTGTCTGTTGTGGAGGAGGAAGGTAAAGGAGATTGTGAGCCGCTCTGAGACTCTTTGGAGTGGAGGCCGGGATATAAATCCAATCTATTATTATTATTATTATTATTTTACCGACCTCAGAAGGATGGAAGGCTGAGTCAATCTCGAGCCGGCTACCTGAAAATCCAGCTTCCGCTGGGGTTTGTGAGCAGGTTGTGAGCAGAGCTTAGGACTGGAGTACTGCAGCTTTAACACTCTGTGAGGGGGCCAATCAGGAGTCAATGGGTCAGCTTTAACACTCTGTGCCACGGGGCTCTTTACCAATACACAACACAGGAGCAAAAGAAAACATCTGTTCACCTTGCCTCAAAGGTGAGTGGCAAGAAACATGCATTCAAAAGCCCCCCACTGTGAGTGAATGCCATCTCTCTCACACACTTTTAAAAATATTTTATATGTTTCTGTGTCTACACCTGGAAGTCATGTTGACCTCTGGTGACTGACCCCAACTGGGGGGGCCTGGAGGATATTCAGAGAGGTGGCTGGATAGAGCCTGCCCCTGCCTTCCGACTGGGTATTCCAAGGACAGTCTCCCATCCAAGTACTAACCACAGTCAATTCCTGTTTAGCTTCTGAGATCCATTGAGACCGGGCTTGCCTAGGCTATCCAGATCAGGATGTGAATGCCATCTATTATTCTACTGGAAGAAGAATCAACTTGTGTTGAATTCCATATGCAAAACTTTCAAAACGGGTTGAAGGAAACTAAAAAGGCAAAGGTAGTCCCCCTGTGCAAGCACCAGTCGTTTTCGACTCTGGGGTGACGTCGATCACAACGTTTTCACGGCAGACTTTTTAACGGGGTGGTTTACCACTGCCTTCCTCAGTCATCTACACTTTCCCCCTAGCCAGCTGGGTACTCATTTTACTGACCTTGGAAGGATGGAAGGCTGAGTCAACCTTGAGTTGGCTACCTCCAGGATGGAAGGCTGAGTCAACCTTGAGTTGAACCCAGCTTCCGCCAGGATTGAACTCAGGCCATGAGCAGAGAGCTTGACCTACAGTACTGCAGCTTTACCACTCTGCACCACGTGGCTCCTCTGAAGGAAACTGGCCTTGTGTTAATCTAATCACTAAAAAGACTGAAGGCTTTTTTTTCAGGCTCGAGAACTTGCCACATTGGTATCAGTGGCCCCCTGCCCACACAAAAGGAGAAAATCACTAATGAATGGAGCTAGTCCACTTCTTATTTATTTCAGAATCGAATGTTGTAACCCAGATTTGTTCCACAGAGAGATCATGTTCGAGTTATCCAATTAGTTTCTTGTTGCCCCCTTGGAGAGAGTGAGGTTTGCGCAAGAGAGCTGTGCTCATGCCAGACTGAAGCATTCTCTGGAACAGGGTACCTGAACAGGTTTATGACTTGCATTAGAAAAGAGCTTTGCCACACTCAATTGCTTTGCCAGGGAATTGCTTTCACTCCCCCCCCCCTTTTAATAATAACAGATTGGGGGCACAGTTCCAAACAAAATGTCACAACAGCTGCACAATCATAAAAACTTGTGCGTTCCTCTTGGCCTTTAAACCCTAAAATCAAATATGTGTAGTTCAGCTCATGGAGCAGATTTAAAATCTCGTACAGATATGAGCTTGCAAAGTGCCGACAGGTTGCAGCGGATTTATGGCTACCCCAGCAAGGGGCTTTCAAGGCAAGTGAGAAGCATAAGCGGCTGGCCATTGCCTTCCTCTGCAGAGCCTTCCTTGGTGGTCTCCCTTCCAAGTACTGACCCTGCTTAGCTTGTAACTTAAGGCGACCCCAACAAGGACCTTCCAAGGCAAGGAGAAACGGAGGTAGTGGGCCATTGCCTTCCTCTGCAGAGTTTCCCTTGGAGGTCTTCCTTCCAAAACTTACAGCAAGCCCAACAAAGGGCTTTCGAAGCAAGCGAGAAGCACACTTGTACACACAAGTACACAGACCTTCCCCATTGGTCAGAGCAACGGACGTCTTTGCTATAAAAAGGCCCTGAAAGGTTATTTCTTTTTTCCCATTATGAAGAAGTAGAATATTTTTAAACGCCATGATTTTCTCTACCTTAAGGAGCCTCAAAGTGGTTTCCATTTGCCTTCCCCTCCTTCCCCGCAATAGGCAACCTTGTGAGGTAGGTGGGGCTGAGAGGGTTCAGAGAGAATGGTGACTGGCCCATGGTCACCCAGCAGGTTGCATGCGAAGGAGTGGAGACTCAAACCCAGTTCTCCAGGTTACAGTCTGCTGTAACCTGAGGGGTGACATGATAGAGGTTTACAACAGATAATGCATGGGATGGAGAAAGTAGAGAAAGAAGTCCTTTTCTCCCTTTCTCACAATATGAGAACTCGTGCGCATTCGATGAAATTGCTGAGCAGACAGGTTAAAACGGATAAAAGGAAGTACTTCTTCACCCAAAGGGTGATTAACATGTGGAATTCACTGCCACAGGAGGTGGTGGCGGCCACAAGCATGGCCACCTTCAAGAGGGGGTTAGATAAAAATATGGAGCAGAGGTCCATCAGTGGCTATTAGCCACAGTGTGTGTGTGTGTGTGTGTGTGTGTGTAAAAAAATTTGCCACTGTGTGACACAGAATGTTGGACTGGATGGGCCATTGGCCTGATCTAACATGGCTTCTCTTATGTTCTTATCACTACACCACACTGGCTCTCAATCATGGCTCAGTTTGGTGTAGTGGTTAAATGTGAACTGTTGGTAGTCCTTCCCTCTGATCCTTAAATTTTGGTCCTTAATACAACAATTTGTAATACAAGTACTGAATATTTATATCCCATTACGCCCTGAATTCTTTTTGTTAAACTTATGGTCTCTTTGTCCATCTAAACTCAACAACACGCCTCTTTTGAATTACATCTGTGCTGCGGCCAGACTACAAACAGCCTCACCCTGGAAAACACAGAGACCGCTAACAATAGCAAATTGGCTCCTAACACTTCAGGAATTTTGTGTATCGGACAAACGATCTGACTCAAACCTTCACTCAGATTCAGACAACCCACCTTCTCGTTTTGAAACTATTTGTTTTTCTTTTTTGGAAAGCTTGGCACCTTATGGCGAATATGCAAACTTTTTGGGTGTAGTAAATGTAATCTATTGAAGATTAGTGATTGGATTTAATGCATAATGTAAAGTTGGCTGTATGATAATATCTATACTATTTGACAAAGTGTTGTATCAACTGAGTTTAAATAAAGTTCAATTTTAAATTTTTTTTTAAAAAAGTGTGCAGACTCTTATCTGGGAGAACCGGGTTCGATTCCCCACTCCTCCAATTGCAGCTGCTGGAATGGCCTTGGGTCAGCCATAGCTATCGCAGGAGTTGTCCTTGAAAGGGCAGTTTCTTGGAGAGCACTCTCAGCCCCATGCACCTCACAGGGTCTCTGTTGTGGGGGAGGAAGATAAAGGAGACTATGAGCTGCTCTGAGATTCTGGTTCAGAGAGACAGGAGGGGTATAAATCTACATTCTTATTATTATTATTATTATTAATATTGATCTGAGTCACTGATTGATCTGTCCACACTATCCATGCTGCCTTAATTAATGTGAGCTGTGGCTTAATTGTTTTAATTTTAAACTGCTTAAACTGTTTTAATTGTTTTAAACTGGTTCGATTGTTTTATTATGTTGGAAGTCACCCTGAGCCCACTATAGGAAAGGACGGCCTATAAATCTACAGAAATAAATAAATAAAATTATTATCATCATCACAGCAAATGGTGACCCGATGCATACATTTGGGTTTAAATTGAGGCATCACTACAGAAAGAAGACTGAAAGACACGACAGAAATAGGCTGACAGATAGTTCTCAAACAAACAAATTAAAAGGAATTATCATGGCTTAAGAGTCCCATTTAATTCCTATCCTCATAAATACTTCTTGGATGCAGAGACAATTTCTGTCAGTCACAGAAGTCCACTGCCAGTTTTTAGAAACATCTGTTATGCTAAAGGGAAGAAGGAAAAGCACTGTCCCAATGTAGGCATCCCCCTTCCCCAAGTCGAGCTACGAATGCACTTTCCAAAGAAGGGTGATTTGTTTCCCCAAACATTTTTATGGAGAAGTTAACCCTTGCAGCCTCTCCCCTTTATCATAAATTTAATTCATGAATCCACCTGATGAAAGGCAATGATGGAAAGCGTATAAAAAGCAATTATTGATAAGGGGTGAGATATTAAGCGTCTGAAGGTCAAAGCTTCTTTTTAATTTCTGAAATGTCAATCATGAACCTGGTTCCAAGGGGCTCTAGGAAATCTAGTGGGAAATTATCCCCATTCAATTTCCTTCCATGCAGAGTGGACACCCTTTTAAACAAGTTTCAAATTTCGATTTAGGTAATTAGGGTAGGGCCTGCCTCAATAATCCCAGGTATCCCTTGCCTTCGTCATCATTCATTGCGTAGAGGAAATGCAGATATACTTTCCATGGAGTCTACGAACAAAGAGTTGGTTATGGCAAATCCATTTTTATCCTGCACACCTGAGTTACCCCACAGGAAAGTGCTTGCGTGGGAAAACAAGGCCTCAGGTATGGAAAATACCAATGAATGGCGCTCTTGAAGGTGAAAAGCCCTCAGGTGACTGTAGCAACTATGCCTTCTAAAAGGCTGCCGTCCCCTCCCCATGGCCGCCCTGCCCACCGTCTGCCTCCTCGTGCCTGCTGCCGTCCCCTCCCTGCGGCTGCCGCCATCCCCTGCCTGCTGCCATGCTGTCCCCTTCCTGCCCCCTGTGCCCACCACTGTCCCCTGCCCACTGCTGCCATCCCCTGCCCACCGCCGCCCCACTGCCACAGTTCCCTCCCTGCCCCCCCGCCGCCGTCCCCTCCCCGCCTGCTGCTGTGCCACCTCCTCCCCCCCGCTGCCGGCTCAGCTCGCCAAAGTCGGGGGGCCCGTGGCAGTGATGTCATTATGATGTCATCAGGGGCATGCATATTTCATGCACACAAAAGTATCACTGAGGGGAGGAGGTCAGGTGTTTGATCTAGGGGTGCAGGCACCCCTGGCCCCGGGCCTGCATCTAGTCCAGCCTCCTGTCTCACACAGTGGCCAACCAGTTCCTCTGGAGGGCCAACAACAGGGCAGAGAGGCCGAGGCCTTCCCCTGAGAAGAACATCAGAAGAGCCCTGCTGGATTAGACCAGGGAGGGTCCATCTAGTCCAGCCTCCTGTCTCACACAGTGGCCAGCCAGTTCCTCTGGAAGGCCAACAACAGGGCAGAGAGGCTGAGGCCTTCCCCTGAGGAGAACCTCAGAAGAGCCCTGCTGGATCAAACCAGTGAGGGTCCATCTAGTCCAGCCTCCTGTCTCACACAGTGGCCAGCCAATTCCTCTTGAGGGCCAAAAACAGGGCAGAGAAGCCGAGGCCTTCCCCTGAGAAGAACATCAGAAGAGCCCTGCTGGATCAAACCACTAGTCCATCTAGTCCAGCATCTTATCTCACACAGTGGCCAACCAGTTCCTCTGGAGGGCCAACAACAGGGCAGGGAGGCTGAGAAGAACATCAGAAGAGCCCCGCTGGATCAAACCACTAGTCCATCTAGTCCAGCATCCTGTCTCACACAGTGGCCAACCAGTTCCTTTGGAGGGCTAACAACAGGGCAGAGAGGCCAAGTCCTTCCTATATGTTGCCTTCTGGCTCTGGAATTCAGAGGATGACTGCCTCTGAATGTGGAGGATTCCTTTAGTCCCCATGGCTGGCAGCCACTGATAGACATCTCCTCCATTCATCTATCTAATCCCCCTTTTAAAGGTGTCTGTTCCCGTGGCCATCACTACATCTTCTGCCAGAAAATCCCACATTTTAATCAAGTCATTTTGGTCTCAGAGTGCATCAAAGTTAACTTTACCGCTGTGTTCCTTCCACTCCTGCTAAACAGATTTATGAGCAGAACCAAAAGGAACTAGAATGACAAATAGCTTTCATTTTTGTAAAACCCAGAAATGCATTTGTTATTCTTGGGTGCATAATAGCACTTGAAGGAAGGAAGGAAGGAAGGAAGGAAGGAAGGAAGGAAGGAAGGAAGGAAGGAAGGAAGGAAGGAAGGAAGGAAGGAAGGAAGGAAGGAAGGAAGGAAGGAAGGAAGGAAGGAAGGAAGGAGGGAGGGAAGGAAGGAGGGAAGGAGGGAAGGAGGGAAGGAGGGAAGGAAGGAAGGAAGGAAGGAAGGAAGGAAGGAAGGAAGGAAGGAAGGAAGGAAGGAAGGAAGGAAGGAAGGAAGGAAAATAGAGAGAGGGAGGGGGAAATAAAGCAACTTTAACTTTAAATGCATTCTCCAAGCTGCTGGCTGGCTTGGCTTGGAGAAGTGATCTAAAGAGACAAATGCTTTCTAAACCATTTATTAACCTGAAAAAAAAAAGAGCCACACAATGTGTGCAAAAGAGCCACTTGTGGCTCCTGAGCCACAGTTTGGCCACCTTGCACTAGAGTGACAGCTAGGTTTTGCACCCAAGTGATTCAACATAAAAATGGTTTTAAATAATAGGAGCTCTTTCTTTTGGTGTAGACACTGTGGAGCTATTACAAATGACTACCGCTATGTACCAACAAATTATCTATGTTTTAACGCTGCTGTGTTATATTTGGGCATGTATTTTAGTAGTAGACCTCTGATAGATTGGCGCAGTTTGCTTTTTCCTGTTTCTGATAGATTTGTGCTTTTTTATCTATGTTCTAACAAAACTCAAACTCAAGCCAGACACTGGTCAAAAGTTGGCTTTCCCCTCCCCCCCCCCGCCAGATGCAAAGCAAAACATCTGTTTGCAAACCAAACAGAAGCAGAAGACGGTGCCAACACGAGAAGCAGCTGTCATCTGCATAACTATCAGAATCTGCCATTCCATTTCTTAATTAAATCAACGGTGGATAGCTTTTTAAAAAGCCCTACTATGTCTGCAAAGAGCCGGAGATACGATGGCGATAGCAGTTTGATTAGATATGTACAAAAAATGCTAAATCTCAACCAATTGTCAGCTTTTCCTCAGATAAAGGATACTTTACACAGGAATGGAGATGGTTTCCTGCGTAGTTCTTAGGGTGGGCAGGGGTTGGTGAGGAAAGAGAGTTATATCGCAACAATGGCAGAAGTATTGTTAAATGACCGAATGCAGAAACATAATTAAATTAACTGATAATCATCTTACTTCTATCCAGAACGCTAAGTTAATGTTCTTGCAAATGTAATGAAGTTCAGTAGAATGGGGGAGAAAATACTGGGGCAATAACGGAAACAAGATTAAATTAATTGCAAAGCAGGCCGATAAGAAAGCTTGCTCTGAAACACCGCGTCTCTAGAAACGGCTTATTTTAAAATAAAATAAGATATAAAAAACTGCAGACGGTGCAACCTGATGACAAATAACGCCATCTAAAAAGGGACTTATTTTTTGCTTGTGTTTAAATTGACTCAGAACACAGTTATTACGTCTCAGCAGGCAAAAGAGGCAGTTCACAGTCCCCACTTAGCTAGAGAAAATTATCCCTCGTTGATGCCTGCTTATAAACAGTCTATAATAGAGCATCTATAGCGGGGGCCCTGGGTAGCCATGCCCAAATCCAGGGTTTCTGAAGTGAGCGCCTGGGACTGGATGCAGCCGATCAAGATAAAGGCGCAGAAACAAAAAAATGGCAAGGGCTTGGTCTAGAGCCAAGAGTGCATCAGGTAAAAAATACTGCATTTTAGAGGAGTAGTTGGAATAAGAAACCCAGTTAACATCTAGTTAATGCAAATTGTTCCAACCAGGGCTTTGCTTGTAGCAGGAACTGCTTTGCATATCATGCCACACCTCCCTGATGGCAGCCAATCCTACAAGAGCTTACAGGGCTCTTAGTACAGGGCCTACTATAAGCTCCTGGAGGATGGGCTACATCGGGGTGGGGGGGTGGGGGGAGGCCTAATATGCAAAGAAGTTCCCGCTATAAAAAAAACCCCTGGTTCCAACTGCCTGCCCATTTCCCTACAGTGTGGGAGAGCTAGGGAGGTATAATAGCAAGAGAATTATTATTATTATTGCATGGCCTCATCCTGGGAAATGCCGGACTCCAGGCGATGTTCAACAAAAATGTACATAAAACCAATGAATTAAAACCAGTTACAACCCAATGCCAAAGACAAAGAAAAGAAGAGAAGAGATTGGATTTATACCAATTTCAGAGTGGCTTACAATCTCCTTTCCCTTCCCCTCCCCACATCAGACACCCTGTGAGGTAGGTGGGGATTGCAATTGTTATGCCATTAAAGGTTTGGAATTCAGGTAGCTGGGACTGAGAGAGCTCTCCAAGAAGAGGAGGTTGGGTTTATACCCCATTCTTCACTAGCCAAAGGAGCCTCAGAGTGGCTTACAATCTCCTTTCCCTTCTCTCCACAGCAGACACCCTGTGAGGTACGTGGGGCTGAGAGAGCTCTAACAGAAACGGCTCTTGAGAGGAACAGCTCTGCAAGAACTTGCGACTGACTCAAGGTCACATCAGCAGTCAGTGCCAGTCCTAGGGTGCATGGCGCTCCAGGCAGGCTCCTTGCCTTCCACTTCCTGTCGCTCCCCCCCCCCCCGCTTGCCGCCCTCCCTCTGCAGCGCTGCACTCCATTGCAACCCCCCCACACACACACACCCAATCAATCAGAGGAGTGCACCATGACGAGGATCGGCTCTACCGGCTTCGAGGTGGTCAGCATCTGAGCGTTCTTTTTAAGAGCGCGCTGGAGGAGGCTTTCCCCCTGTCCTTTCTGGAACCGGAAGTGAGGGGGGAGCAAAGCCCCCTCAACATAGCATCTGGTGCCTCTCCTCAAAACACCTCCCAAATTTCAAAAAGACTGGACCAAAAGATCCAATGCTATGAGCTCCAAAAGAAGGTGCCCTTGGCCTCCACTATTCCAAATGGAAGGAAGGCATTGAAAAGGTGTGCGGTCCCTTTCAATGTGATGGCTAGAACTCCCTTTGGAGGCCATGCCACACCCTTGCTCCTGGCTCCACCCCCAATGTCTCCTGGCTCCACCCCCAAAGTCCCCAGATATTTCTTGAGTTGGACCTGGCAACCCTACATGGCCCTCAGTTTCCAAGAGCTGTGCAAGTCTGTTAATGAAAGACATTTTGGAGGGCAATAATTCATAAGTTCACCACAGGTTGGAAGTGCCTTAATGCTGCATAATGCACACATAGTGTTGGGGGGGGGGGGTATGAAGACCATGCAGCCACAACTTATTTCACTGAACCAGTTTGAGGTTCGCAAAGTACAAGCATTAAAATTTGTTTTGGCTACTTTTTATTGTCCTTCTTCCGAAAAACAACAACAACACTGGGGATTTTCCAGGCCAACCCCAGGTGAGAAAATCACCACATTCAAGCAGGACATAGTCAAAACTTCAAAGGAAACTGGCTGCAACTAAATACCCCCCACCAATAACACTCTCTCTAAGTCTTGTGAGCAAAAATTCTACTTTGCGAGCTCCTGGCATGAAAGCTTGTGGGCTTTTGCATAAATTAGTTTTCTCTGGAATCATTTTTCCTGAGCGAAGACAAAAACTGTGCAAGCTAAAGGCTAAAAAACGGCGAGCCCCGCCCGTGTCGCAGAGTGGTAAAGCTGCAGTGCTGCGGTCTGAACTCTCTGCTCACGACCCGAGTTCAATCCCGGTGGAAGCTGGGTTCATGTAGCCAGCTCCAGGTTGACTCAGCCTTCCATCCTTCCGAGGTCAGTCAAAGGAGTACCCAGCTTGCTAGAGGGAAAGCGTAGATGACTGGGGAAGGCAATGGCAAACCTCCCGTAAAAAGTCTGCCGTGAAAACATTGTGATGTGATGTCACCCCAGAGTCGGAAACGACTGGTGCTCGCACAGGGGACTACCATTACCTTTAGCTCACACTAACTCAGCTTAGAGGGAACACTGGCCCCAGCCAATACCAGAGCTTTTTTTGTAGCAGAAACTCCTTTGCATATTAGGCCACACCCCCTGATGTAGCCAATCCTCCTGGAGCTTACAGTAGGCCCTGTACTAAGAGACCTCTAAGCTCTTGGAGGATTGGCTACATCAGGGGGTGTGGCCTAATATGCAAAAGAGTTCCTGCTACAAAAAAGTCCTGACCAATACTGTTCCCTCTATAGCATAAGCTATTTATATTTTCAGTGTGCAAATTTCTTTCATGGAAACAGCAATGTTTGTTAAGACAGTCCACCTCCATGACAACTGAAGGAAGCCTCTGAGTTACCCTTGCCCTCTATGCCTTCCCGCCCCACCTGGAGAACGGAATTAATGCAAGGCAGGATGGAATCACAGAAAACTCATTCTGCCCCTATTCTCTGTGCTATAATGTTCTGCTCAGAAGGCCCACCCTGCACTTTGCGAGCCGAGAGGCAGCTGGCGTTTGTTCCAGCGCTTCAAAGTCATATTAAGAAAGAATGCGTTCCTGACAGGCGAGAGAGTGAGCGACAGAGGGAGAGTTCCCCACCGTATCTCCTTGACTTTCTTAGCAATTTTGCCACCTAAATACTCGAGCACTCCCTGGTAACTCATTGGTCATGGACTGTATTCTGCAACGGCCCCGCGTAGCCACCTTATCTTCTCATTTTCATTCTGTGCACTTCCCCCTATTATGCGTTCAATATTTCACTGGAGTCTGTAGCTTGCTAGCCTGGAACATAGTTCAGTCTTTATCTAAAACGTAATGGGAAAGTAAAATAACAAAAGGAGAGAGTTAATGACCGCAGCCTTTTTGCTGGACTCTTGCTTACATGTGTCCCTCTGTGATACAAAGGGGGTGCAATTGTTTATATATGTCCCAAGATAATTAATGCACAGTTAGAATTGGGTAAGAGCCCCGTGGTGCAGAGTGTTAAAGCTGCAGTACTGTAGTCCTAAGCTCTGCTCACGACCTGAGTTTGATCCCCGGCGGAAGCTGGGTTTTCAGGTAGCCAGCTTGAGGTTGACTCAGCCTTCCATCCTTCCGAGGTCGGTCAAATGAGTCCCCAGCTTGCTGGGGGGAAAGCGTAGATGACTGGGGAAGGCAATGGCAAAACCACCCCATAAAAAGTCTGCCGTGAAAACATTGTGAAAGCAACGTCACCCCAGAGTCGGAAACGACTGGTGCTTGCATAGGGGACCTTTCCTTTCCCCCCCTAGAATTGGGTGCCTAGTTGTTGAAGATGCTTTGGCAAGTTGTGTGTGCTAGTTAGATGGGAGGGAAACTGGGTTTTCCCTCCTGCATGGGGCTAGTCGCCTGGATTGGGAGAGGCTTCTCGCCAACTAAAACCTGGAATGATTAAAGGGTTGAAACAGCCATTAGCCTTTATTCAAATACTTTGTACAAATGCTGGCAGTGGGAGCCCTCTTTGCGTGGAGCAGAAAACGGTCTGGCAGTGCAGCTGTTCCACGGATATCCAGAGGGGATGTCAGAATGAACAATTCTGCATTGTTAAGTTCAACTTAGACCTATGTGTCTGTTCTTTCCATTAGATCTGTAACCAGTAGTCACTAGTAGCTATTCCCCCCACCCCCAGTCTGTGCTCTGACTGAATCTATAGCAGGGGTGGCCCAACTTACTTAATGTAAGAGCCACATAGAATAAACATCAGATGTTTGAGAGCTGCAAAACATGAATGTCAGATGATTGAGGGAGGGAGGAAGGGAGGGAGGGAGGGAGGGAGGGAGGAAGGAAGGAAGGAAGGAAGGAAGGAAGGAAGGAAGGAAGGAAGGAAGGAAGGAAGGAAGGAAGGAAGGAAGGAAGGAAGGAAGGAAGGAAGGGGAGGTGGGAAAGAAAGCAACTAACTTTAACTGCATTCTCCAAGCTGCTGGCTTGGCTTGGCTTGGCTTGGAGAAGCAATTTAAAGAGAGAAATAATAATAATAATAATAAATTTATTCTTATATCCCGCCCTCCCCCGCCAAGGCAGGCTCAGGGCGGCTCACAGAACATGGTATACCATGATTACAATAAAATACAATCATTACTATAAAAGGCAGTTAAAATATAATTACATTACATTCATCAGTTAAGTTAAATACACATTAAAATATTATAAATTATAGATTAAAGTGCTACAGTTCGATATAGGCATAGGATGGCTTGATGTCATTTCCCGGGTTCCATCTTAAAAGCAAGTTGAAAGAGGACGGTTTTGCAAGCCCTGCGAAATTGATTTAGGTCTCGCAGGGCTCACACCTCCAAGCCGGTCAACAGGGCAGTGGGGGCTTCAAGAGCCACATAATGTCCTAACAGTCCTAACTGTTTTTTAGCGGTTTCCGTTTGCTGTGTGAAAACCGCAATATTTGCTGCAGCCCCAATGCAAATAATGGGAAATCGGGAGGACTCTGCGCTAAGAAGACGAGCGTGAGAGCGGCATAAGGGTGAGTGCGAAATCAGTCATAGTTTGGCCACCTCAATCTATAGCAATGAATTCTTTTTCCTGCTTAAGAAACCAGGCTCATTCAACTCCTCCTCCTCACCCACCTTAGATCACTCACTCTTGCTTAGACTCACCCACACACCTGTGCACAGGATGGACTGAACGACTGGAAAGCTCTGCCCTTTGTACTTGCCCAGACGCAGACTCCACCAGGAGTCCCCAAGTCACGAGTAGTGTTGGAAGCCAGATTTTAACATGGGGAGGTGACACAACAAAAGAACAAGCTTTATGCGTGTGCAAGCACACAACGCATGCCTAAGTACACATAAACCCAGGGCAGATTTATGACAAGGACTGTGCATCAGTATTGTTTAGCTGGAAAGACATCGAGACAAGATTTCAGCTGTAGTCACTTTGCAAAGTATCGCAGAATAGCTAGAGTTAAGGCCATGGCCAGTCTAGCTAAGGTGTACTCTAGTAGTCTTCCATCTTTTAAGTCCTCAAGATATGGAGAATCAAGATCCTAGTGGCAGGGGGCTGTTGGTGCCCTCTTTCCTGTTTCCGCTGACAGTGTGATAACATTCCAGGCTAAATTAGAGCACAGCCATTTCAAACTGTCAACAGCAAAGAAGGGAGAAAGGCACTGCAAAGTGATAATTCCTTTAAATATCTTGCTCCACCTCCCCTGGTAAAGGATCCAAACTTATGTAACAGCCTGTTAGGTTTTGAAGCAATACTTCCTCCACCCTGCCCCTGCTTCCCTATAACATTAGAATCCGAGAACAGTTAAGTGAAACAGATCAGTCGTATAAAGAGGACGGGCAAACGGGAAACGCTTCTTCACACTTCTGTTATTCACTGTCAGATAGGCGGTAACAGCCATTGGTTTAGGATGGCTTTAAAATAGGATTAGACAATTGTATAGCAAATGAGTCATGACCAGGGCTCTTTTTCTAGCAGAAACTCCTCTGCATATTAGGCCACGCCTCCCTGATGTAGCCAAACCTCCTGGACCTCACAGTAGGCCCTGTACTAACAGCCCTCCAAGCTCTTGGAGGATTGGCTACATCAGGGGGGCGTGGCCTAATATGCAGAGGAGCTCCTGCTAGAAAAAGAGCCCTGGCCATGACTATTGTCTAACTCAGGGTTACCCAACATTATACCTACCGACACCTTTACTGATACTCGCCAAGAGTTTTTAGAAAGTGGAAGAGTCCAGTTGGGGGTTTTGCCCAGCAACATTTCAGATTGGCCATTGGAAATTTGATTGTTAAAAGCAATGTTTTAGCAGCAGCTGCCTCCAGTGACACAAGGAACTGCACTATGTGACGGAAGGTAAGCTGTGGCAGCCATTTTGGTGTCTGGCTCCGCCTCCAGAAGCAGCCATTTTGTAGCTGTGCCCACCACACCATGTTAGAATGTCAAAGGCGCTTGAAGTCCCAGAATGGTTGGGCACCCCAGTCTATCTGTTGTCTCAGGAGGGCACACTCGCTCCCCCCCCACCCCAACACATTTCTGGCTTTAAAGACTGGCCTCCCAGACGAAGTCCAGCTTCAGAGTAGATTCTGTCAGTGCCAGGGCAAATTAGCTCCCCAAAATCAGCATGCAAATTAACATTGTGCACTGTAAATTATTCCACTGTAGACCTGTTCAGCCATTAAATTGCTCGTGAGACGGGTTTATAACCTATTCATAACCTGTTACGATTGTTCCAGAGATAGTTCAAAGTCTACACCTCAAGGCTGTTGTGAGAGTCAAGCATTTTGTATAACCCATCGTGTGAGTCCTCATAGGAGGAAACAGCAGGATCCAAATGTGATAAGTAAATAAACCCTAAGTATGTATGCAAATACCCTCTTGGAGACTTTATACCAGCAGCCAAACGTCATAAGAATGCCACTGAGTCGTTAGCGTTTATTTTTATGAATATAGCGAAGAAGGAAAGGCTGTCCAGACATTTAGTTCTTAACAGCAAGCGGCAGATGGGTATGTTTGGAAACCAAATGTTGCTACATTGCTGTGAAATGAGATGGGGAAATTTCCGTAAAAAATGAATAAAACATTGCAATATTGAGGAAAACATGCGTGTATTTGGGAACAGTTTCATTCCGACTGGCTGGACTGCTCTGTCTCCCTACTGGCAACGTTTTCCAGAAATGTTGCATTTTAATTCATCTGTACCTCTTCTTAAGATTTCGCTTATTCACAACTCCCACAGCAGGATCTGTGCGCTGGATATTAAAATAAAAATGACAAAACTGCACAATACTGATACTACCTGTGTAAGGCAATAAATGGTTTAAGATCAGGATACCTAAACGCCTCTCTGGCTGCAAGCACACAAACTAAATAATGCACTTTCAATCCACTGTCAGTTCCCTTTCCAACTGGATTTTGCCAGTTCAGACAAGGGAGGGAGAGCTTGCTTTGCCAGGCTCTCTCAATCGCACAGCAGAGCTACTGAGCCAAGCCTCTCTTCCTTCTGTTGGTTGAGACTCCTCCCCCTCCTTGTTCCCTGGGGAAGGAAGAAAAGAGCCAGAGCTTCCTTTGCCAAGTTCCCTGGATCCCATGAGAGAGATTTATTTATTTATTTATTTATTTTGATTTATATCCCGCCCTACCCCTCCGAGGTGGGCTCAGGGCGGCTTACAACATAAAAAGCTAACAAAGATCAGTTTAAAATACATTAATAATTATACAATAAAATACATAAAAATACATAAAACTCACATGTACTATGCTACCTTTTCTTAAATCAATTCTTCAATATTCCAGTATTCAATAATCTGATGTTCGAGATTTAAATATTCAGGCATTCCGATAACAATTAATTATATGCCAACCGGAAGAGGGCTGTTTTACAGGCCCTGCGGAACTGTTCAAGGTTCCACAGGGCCCTCACCTGCTCCGGGAGCTGATTCCACCAACAGGGAGCTGCAATCGAGAAGGCCCTGTCTCTGGTCGCTTTCAGACGGGCCTCCTTTGGCTCAGGGACTATAAGGAGGTTCTGAGACCCTGATCTCAGCACTCTCTGGGGAACATGTGGGGAGAGACGGTCCCTAAGGTAGGCAGGTCCCAGGCCATAAAGGGCTTTAAAGGTCATAACCAGCACCTTGTACCGAACTCGGTATGTTATCGGCAGCCAGTGCAGTCCCCGAAGCCCCGGCTGAATGTGCTCCCGTCTAGGGAGCCCTAACAACAGCCGGGCAGCGGCATTCTGCACTAGCTGCAGCTTCCGGGTTCGGCACAGGATACAAAGGGACACCTTTAAAAAAAGAAAGAAAGAAAGAAAGAAAGCACCTCTGTGTCCTTTATAAAGTTTGTATCTCTGCTTCCTGACATTACATTTTATGAGACACATGACTCCGCCCAACAAAGGCCTCATTTATGTCGGATCCAGCCCTCATAACCAATGTGTGTGTCATCCCTGCTCCAAAGCATCCAGATAAACTGAGCTCTGTAATCTGGAGATATAATTCCAGGGGATCCTCAGGTCTCTCCTGGAGGTTGGTACCCCTAGGATCAGCACATAGTTGTCCTCCAGGAGTTCCTGGAGACTGACACCCCTACACCTCAGGCTTGCCCTCTCATCTGTGGAGGCTTAGAAAATAACATTTGTGGTGTGTTTATTTAACCAACATTAAACAGCCATGTGTGTGAGCCTGGCTTGATATTGTGCTTGTACAGAGAGCCAGTTTGGTGCAGTGGTTAAGTGTGCGGACTCTTATCTGGGAGAACCGGGTTTGATTTCCCACTCCTCCACTTGCACCTGCTAGCATGGCCTTGGGTCAGCCGTAGCTCTGGCAGAGGTTGTCCTTGAAAGGGCAGCTGCTGTGAGAGCCCTCTCCAGCCCCACCCACCTCACAGGGTGTCTGTTGTGGGGGAGGAAGGTAAAGGAGTTTGTGAGCTGCTCTGAGATTCGGAGTGGAGGGTGGGATATAAATCCAATGTTGTCGTCTTCATCTTCATAGTCTTCGCCATCTTCTTCTTCTTCTTCCTGCCCATTTCTCACAGAACCCAAATGAAAGATTCTCAGTTAGTAATTAACTCAGTCAACCAACTATGTACAAAGAAAAGAGGGCAGGTTAACCAGAGTTAGTCCGCACGCAAAGCCTGGATTCAGTGCAAGCAGTTCCAAATCCCAGTTGGTCTGGAAGGGAAAAACTAACTGTGACCATTTCCACAGTGGTGAAATCCCCCGCATTGGTGTTTTTAAAATGGCAAAATTTCCCACAGCAGATTTTTCCTCACCAGGCACAAATCCAATTTTTTTTTACCCTTCTTACCCTGCGTTTTCAGAATCCCCAGTTTTAGTGAGTTCTGAAAATGCCAGGTAAGAAAGGAGAAAACTTTGGGTTTGCACCAATGTTCCCTCGAAGAAGAGGGAGAAAGAGAAAGAGAAAGAAAAGGAGAAGGAGAAAGAGAAAGAGAAGAAGGAGAAGAAGAAAGAGAAGAAGGAGAGGAGGAGATACTTGATTTATACCCCACCCTTCACTCTGAATCTCAGCATGACTCACAATCTCCTTTACCTTCCTCTCCCACAACACCCTGTGAGGTAGGTGGGGCTGAGAGAGCTCATACAGAAGCTGCCCTTTCAAGGATAACCTCTATGAGACCCAGGCCTCGGATTCAGCAGAAGCTCACAGGAGCACAGCTCCTGAACCTTTCTGAGGGTTTCCCCTCCCTCCTTCCCTCCTTGCCCATTGAATAGCAGGTGCAGCTGCATAACAATCCCTGGATGAACTCCACCCCCTCTTTTTCTACAAAACGGCCCCTGGTGAGACCTATGGCTGACCCAAGGCCATTCCAGCAAGTGGAGGAGTGGGGAATCAAACCCGGTTCTCCCAGATAAGAGTCCACACACTTAACTACTACACCAAACTGGCTCTCTGAGTTAGTGTGAGCTAGCTCACAGGGTTTTTTTCTTGTCTTATCTCAAGAAGGGTAGCTCTGGAATAAACTAATCTATGCAACAGCCAAATTGCTCACTTGCAACTTTAAAGCCGGTAGCTCACAAATTAGAATTTTTGCTCACAAGACTCCACAGCTTGGAGGGAGCACTGCTCTGCACCTGGTGAGGAAAAAATCTACTGCAGAAAATTTCACACAACATGCAGTGTGGAAAATGTCAATGTGGGGAATTTCACTGCTGTGGAAATGGTACCTTGACTCAACCACACACTTGAGAATTTGTGGTAAGCTCAAGTTGGTTTCTACGTGGAATCCTTCACTGCATTCTGTCACGAGAAAGAAGGAGGAAAGAAACCCAAGAGCCAAACTGTAGCCCAAGCTCATGTACACATTGGTTAAATGTGATGTCTGTGTGAAGAAGAAGAAGAAGAAGAAGAAGAAGAAGAAGAAGAAGAAGAAGAAGAAGAAGAAGAAGAAGAAGAAGAAGAAGAAGAAGATATTGGATTTATATCCCGCCCTCCACTCCGAAGAGTCTCACAGCGGCTCACAATCTCCTTTACCTTCCTCCCCCACAACAGACACCCTGTGAGGTAGATGAAGATATTGGATTTATATCCCGCCCTCCACTCCGAAGAGTCTCAGAGCGGCTCACAATCTCCTTTACCTTCCTCCCCCATAACAGACACCCTGTGAGGTGGGTGGGGCTGGAGAGGGCTCTCCCAGCAGCTGCCCTTTCAAGGACAACCTCTGCCAGAGCTATGGCTGACCCAAGGCCATTCCAGCAGGTGCAAGTGGAGGAGTGGGGAATCAAACCCGGTTCTCCCAGATAAGAGTCCGCACACTTCACCACTACACCAAACTGGCTCACCAAACTGGCTGACCAAACTGCAGCCCCACATCTCACCAACTACTTTCTAGACTTTCTTCTCGATATCCACAGAGCATTGCAGAGGAGTTTCTCCATTAATCTTCAAAGTTCTTCCCCCTTTCCAGTTTAACGTAATGCAGCATTTTTTTATATTGCTTCCCTCCAAATAATGCCACTAACATAATCCAAAAATTTGCATTCGCATTATTATTTGAAACAGTCTTGTTTGCATATTTTGAGCAAACACAAAAATTACAAAAACCCAGCAGGTAACCTGAGCTGCCAAATACACAGGAGGGGGAAAGCAATGTTCTGGGGTCATTCTCACCCCCCCCCGCCCCCTTTCCCCATCCTTGCTCAAATAACCAGAAGCTATTTTCAATCCCTACAAAAATGTGTTTGCATCTAAAATTATTTAAATCACAGGTTCTCGGGAGTTTAGTAAATGAAGGCTCTTTATATTGAGGTTGGGGAAAGGGAGGTAGGAGGGGAGCAGAGATCTGAAAATCGCAAGCCGATCCTGCTTTTTAGGGCAGAGCTGTGTCTTATGGGAGCCCCTGTCAATGGAGTTGGCCTGAAACTTTCCACATTCCTGATAATAAAGGGGGAGATAGATAAAGCATCAAACTTTGCCTGTTGCCACACAAACACATGAAGCTGCTATAATCAGGGCTTTTTTTGTTAGCAGGAACTCCTTTGCATATGAAGCCACACACTCCTGATGTAGCCAATCCTCCAAGAGCTTACAGGGCTCTTCCTACAGGACCTACTGTATGCTCTTGGAGGACTGACTACAACAGGGGTCTGTGGCCTAATATGCAAAGGAGTTCCTGCTACAAAAAAAGCCTTTTTTATAGTGAAACGGTCCATCAAGGTCAGTATTGTCTACAACAGGGGTGGCCAAGCTTGCATAATGTAAGAGCCACATAGAATAGACATCAGATGTTTGAGAGCCACAAAACAGGGAGGGAGAGGTGGAAAGAAAGCAACTTGAAATGCATTCTCCAAGCTGCTGGCTAGCTTGGCTTGGAAAAGTGATTTAAAGAGAGAAATTCCTTTTTCCAAGTCGGCTGATGGGGCAGTGGGAGCTTCAAGAGCCACGCAATGTGTGTGAAAGAGCCACATGTGGCTCCCGAGTCACAGCTTGGCTACCCCTGGTCTACACAGATTGGCAGTGGCTATCCAGGGTCTCAGGTAGAGGTCTTTCCCATCACCTACTGCCTGATCCTTTTAGCTGCAGATGTCAGGGATTGAACCTGGGACCTTCTGCATGCCAAGCAGATGCTCTACCACTGAGCCAGGGACTCAGGTCAAGGTCTTTCCCATCACCTTCTTCCTGGCCGTTTGAACAGGAGATGCCAGGGACTTAACCTGGGACCTCCTGCATGTCAAGCAGAGCCTCTGCCACTGAGCCAGGGGCTCAGGTCAAGGTCTTTCTCATCACCTCCTGCCTGGTCCTTTTAACTGGGGATGCTGGGGATTGAACCAAGCAGATGCTCTGCCACTGAGCCGTGGCCCCTCCACACTATATATGATGGCTCTCTTCACGGCCATGAGGGCTAGTGACAGATCTCCAGTTTTGCAAAGGAAGCTGGGAGAGTCGACAGCTGTGCGGCTGACCCCTCTGCACCCCTCTGCCCGCGTCCGAGCAAAAGAGACACAAAATAACCAGCAGTTCCAAGTTCAAATTAATTGCTATTATAATTAATGTGGCACATAACACATGGCCGCATCAGCACCGCCATCTGCATGCGCCGTTCCCAAGTGCAAACAGGACACAGTGGCTCTGTTCAGACACACACACAGTCTGTTTCTTCGGAGCCAAGTCTATTATTAGCCGCCCAACTGGCTACCGCAGAGTCAGACGTTGACCTGCGTTTACTGCTCCTATGGAACGTTTTGCGGCAACAACGTAATTTATATAGCTCTGGAAATCCAGCTTCCCTTGCCGCGGAATCTGTGATTTTATTTTATTTTAAATCTGAAAGGTGATCTGAATCACCGATCTCCAAATCCTCAGTGAGATCATAGTAGAGATGAGATTTAGACAACAGGATCCTGGGTAGAATTACACTAGTCTAAACCAACAGTGCCCTGACCTGGGATGGCTGAGACTAGCCCGATCACATCAGATCTCGGAAGCTTAAAAGGACTGGCCCTGCCTAAGAACATGAGGACATAAAAAGAGCCCTTTTGGATTAGACCACGGGTGGCCAAACTGTGCCTCCGGAGCCACATGTGGCTCTTTCACACATATTGTGCAGCTCTTGAATTCCCCACTGCCCTGTTTGGCTGGCTTGGAGGTAGCATTTATCTCTTTAAATCAGGCCAAGTCAGCCAACAGCTTGGAGAATGCATTTAAAGTTGCTTTCTTTCCACCTCTCCCCCCATCTATCTGCTTGCCTCCCTCCCTCAAAAATCTGACGTTCATGTTTTGTGGCTCTACAATGTCTGATGTTTATTCTATGTGGCTCTTACATTAAGCAAGTTGGGTCATGCCTAGATTAGACTCACAGTCCATCTAGTCCATCATCCTGTCCCACTCAGTGGCCAACCATTTCCTCTGGAGGGCCAGCAACAGAGCAGAAAGCAGGGGGGACCAAACTGGGGCCCGAGAGCCACATGTGGCTCTTTTACACACATTGTGTGGCTCTCGAAGCCCCCACAGCCCCATCGGCCAACTTGGAGAAGGCATCTGGCTCTTTAAATCACTTCTCCAAGCCAGCCAGTGGCCTGGAGAATGCATTTAAAGTTGCCAGGGCGGTGCCAGGGTTTCCTGGAGCCCTAAGGCCCACTCTGCGCAGACCTGGAAAGGCAGGGAGGGGGCAGCACAGCGGCATGTGCTCGCCTCAGAGCCGGCCCTGCTGCTTTTGCCTTCCTGGGTCTCTGCAGGGGAGGGAGGCAGCCACCTACGTGGCCTATTCTTACACACTGGCCCGGAATGTTGTTTTCCTTCCACTTCTCCCTCCCCATCTATTTGCCTTCAAGAAGGGAGGGAGGGAGGGAGGGAGGGAGGGAAGGAAGGAAGGAAGGAAGGAAGGAAGGAAGGAAGGAAGGAAGGAAGGAAGGAAGGAAGGAAGGAAGGAAGGAAGGAAGGAAGGAAGGAAGGAAGGGAGGGAGGGAGGGAGGGAGGGATGGATGGAGGGAGGAAGAGAGGGATCGAGGGAGGGAGGGTGGGAGGGAGTGAGGAAGAGAGGGACGGAGGAAGGAAGGAAGGAAGGAAGAAAGAAAGAAAGAAAGAAAGAAAGAAAGAAAGAAAGAAAGAAAGAGAGGGAGGGAGGGAGGGAGGGAGGGAGGGAGGAGGAAGGAAGGAAGGAAGGAAGGAAGGAAGGAAGGAAGGAAGGAAGGAAGGAAGGAAGGAAGGAAGGAAGGAAGGAAGGAAGGAAGGAAGGAAGGAAGGAAGGAAGGGATGGAGGAAGGAAGGAAGGAAGGAAGGGAGAAAGAGAGGGACGGAGGGAGGGAGGAAGGGAGGGAGGGAGGGAGGAAGGAAGGAAGGAAGGAAGGAAGGAAGGAAGGAAGGAAGGAAGGAAGGAAGGAAGGAAGAGACGGACGGAGGGAGGGAGGAAGAGAGGGATGGAGGGATGGAGGAAGCAAGGAAGGAAGCAAGGGAGGGAGGGAGGGCACCCCTGTTTGGCCACCCCTGGGTTAGGCTATGAAGATCATCCTTGCATATTGCTATTGGGAAGGAATGACAAACTCCACCCCTTGTTTTGGGGGGCTAACAGTAGTATGAGGAGCTGAAAGGCTTTCATAAGCAAAACAATAGCAGTGGAGGATTAAACCTCTTTTCTCTTCCCCAAATTCATACTGGGACTATATATACTTGTGTGTGTGTTTTTTAAAGAGATTATCTGATTATGGCTACCAGCCTCCAAGAAGGACCTGGGGATCCCTCGAAATTACAGTTCATCTCCAGGCTATAGAGATCACTTATCTTGGAGAAAATGAATGGTTTTTTGGGGGTGGGAGAGTGGACTCTATGGCACTGTAACCCACAGGTTCTTGTCTTCCCCAGACCCCGTTCCCAAATCTCCAGGAGTTTCCCAGTCTGGATCTGGCAACCTGACTCCCCCAGTGGTTGGGGGGGGGGCACTGGCAATCCTAATTATGATCATAACATCCCCTTGGATCACACCTTTAACCTCTATACTGGGGGGGGGGGTGTCCTTTGACACCTGTATTTGGCCCTGCAAAACTAAACGACATTGTTCCCCAATGTCTTTGCTTGGTCTATAAATGCAGCCTTTTGTTTGCATTTAAATCATTTTGACAAGCAATTTTCCAAAGCAAACAGTGAAATGGTGCAAGATTCTCTCTCTCTTTTTCTCTGACAACACTTGCAATTGACAGACAGAAGTTCGTTAAGACCGGCGGAATTAACCACCCTCTCGAAGAACCACTCTGTGGAAAGACAACATACACGCACCTTGGTTATTAAGTGTAGCAGATATGGCACATCAAAAACAACTACAAAAAAATAACACCCCCTTTTTTTGTCTGCCAAGAAAACATCCAGGCCTCCAAGCATAATCCTAATAACAACCAGATTTCCCAGCCAGTGTGAAGGGGTGTCTGGCAAGCGATGCTTTAGAACTTCTCGCTTAACGAGAGGCATATTAGTTGCGTTGGGCTGTAGAATTTCCTTGTGCAAACAGAAAAGGGGATTAAAAAAGAGAGGGGGGGGGACGTAGACACATCAAATGCAGCGTGGCTTCTGTTCAAAAGCACCTGAATTCCACAACACCTACACAGTGGAATAAATTACCTCTACTGCTCACAGCAGATACAAGTGTAGCTTGAAGCTTTCAGCTCACATAGAAACAAAAGGGAAGTGTGTGTGTGTGGGGCGGGGGGGAGGTATCTACTGTTTTTGTCAGTAAACTCATAACTTCTGAGGCCTTGCCAGAGCTAAAGATTGCAATATGCATGTGCAGTTTCCTAATGCTGTGAGATTATGACCCTTCATTCCTGTCTTCAGGTTAAAGCAGTCTTTGGGATTGAAACTGACCAGGGATGTCCTGGAATTGAAAATGGGCTGAACCAGAAGAGCCCCCCACCCCTCCCCAGATTCTGCTATAGGCTTGTCAGGTCTGTGTTGGAAAAATACCTGGAGACTTTGAGGGTGGATCTGGGAGAGGGGAGGGCTTGGGGAGGGGAGAGGCCTCATTGTGGCACAACACCATAGAGTCCACCTTTTAAAGCAGCCATTTTCTCCAAGGGAGCTGATCTCTGCCAGCTGGAGATCAGCTGTAAAGCTAGGAGACAGGAACATAAGGAGAAGCCATGTTGGATCAGCCCAATGGCCCATCCAGTCCAACACTCTGTGTCAAAGAAGAACGTAAGAGAATCCATGTTGGATCAGGCCAATGGCCCTTCCAGTCCAACACTCTGTGTCACATAAGAACATAAGAGAAGCCATGTTGGATCAGGCCAATGGTCCATCCAGTCCAACACTCTGAGTCACATAAGAACATAAGAGAAGCCATGTTGGATCAGGCCAATGACCCATCCAGTCCAACACTCTGTGTCACATAAGAACATAAGAGAAGCCATGTTGGATCAGGCCAATGGCCCATCCAGTCCAACACTCTGTGTCAAAGAAGAACATAAGAGAATCCATGTTGGATCAGGCCAATGGCCCTTCCAGTCCAACACTCTGTGTCACAGAAGAACATAAGAGAAGCCCTGTTGGATCAGGCCAATGGCCCATTCAGTCCAACACTCTGTGTCACATAAGAACATAAGAGAAGCCATGTTGGATCAGCCCAATGGCCCATCCAGTCCAACACTCTGTGTCACATAAGAACGTAAGAGAAGCCATGTTGGATCAGGCCAGTGGCCCATCCAGTCCAACACTGTGTCACATAAGAACATAAGAGAAGCCATGTTGGATCAGGCCAATGGTCCATCCAGTCCAACACTCTGAGTCACATAAGAACATAAGAGAAGCCATGTTGGATCAGGCCAATGACCCATCCAGTCCAACACTCTGTGTCACATAAGAACATAAGAGAAGCCATGTTGGATCAGGCCAATGGCCCATCCAGTCCGACACTGTGTCACACATAAGAACCTAAGAGAAGCCATGCTGGATCAGGCCAATGGCCCATCCAGTCCAACACTCTGTCACATAAGAACATAAGAGAAGCCATGTTGGATCAGGCCAATGACCCATCCAGTCCAACACTCTGAGTCACATAAGAACATAAGAGAAGCCATGTTGGATCAGGCCAATGACCCATCCAGTCCAACACTCTGTGTCACATAAGAACATAAGAGAAGCCATGTTGGATCAGGCCAATGACCCATCCAGTCCAACACTCTGAGTCACATAAGAACATAAGAGAAGCCATGTTGGATCAGGCCAATGACCCATCCAGTCCAACACTCTGAGTCGCATAAGAACATAAGAGAAGCCATGTTGGATCAGGCCAATGGCCCATCCAGTCCAACACTCTGTGTCACATAAGAACATAAGAGAAGCCATGTTGGATCAGGCCAATGACCCATCCAGTCCAACACTCCGTGTCACATAAGAACATAAGAGAAGCCCTGTTGGATCAGGCCAATGGCCCATCCAGTCCAACACTCTGTGTCACATAAGAACATAAGAGAAGCCATGTTGGATCAGGCCAGTGGCCCATCCAGTCCAACACTCTGTGTCACATAAGAACATAAGAGAAGCCATGTTGGATCAGGCCAATGGCCCCTCCTGTCCAACACTCTGTGTCACATAAAACCTAAGAGAAGCCCTGTTGGATCAGGCCAATGGCCCATCCAGTCCAACGTTCTGTGTCACACAGTGGCCAAAGAAAACCAAGAGCCATCAAGAGGTCCACCAGTTTTTTAAAAAGAAAGATGGATCAGTATCAAATGGAAGTCAAGTTGGAACAAGCAAAACAACAACAAGGGATGACAGGGCTTCCCTCGTAACCTTATGTCCAGGCCCCACCTGGAGGCTGGCAACCCTATAATCTACCAATTTATGCTGTGGTGGAAACTGGGGAGGGACAGTGGCTCAGTGGTAGATCATCTGCTTGGTAAGCAGAAGGTCCCAGAGTGTTGGACTGGATGGGTCATTGGCCTGATCCAACAGGGCTTCTCTTATGTTCTTCTGTGACACGGAGTGTTGGACTGGAGGGGCCATTGGCCTGATCCAACAGGGCTTCTCTTATGTTCTTATGTTAATCCCTGGCATCTCCAACTAAAAAGGGTCCAGGCAAATAGGCGTGAAAAACCTCATCTTGAGACCCTCGAGAGCCGCTGCCAGTCTGAGTAGACAACACTGACTTTGATGGACCCAGGGTCTGATTCAGTATAAGGCAGCTTCATACGTTCAAATTAAAATTTAATGCTGCCAAAGCAAGGTTTTTAAAAATCTGCACAGCCAATCAAATATCCAATGGCCAATCAGAAGGCTTGCTGGCAAAAGCCCCGCCTCACTCCACCCACTTCCTGGAGACACTTAGCAGGCACCAAAAATGGCATCGGTGGGTGCTTTGGTTCCCACGGGCATAATTTTGAGGATCCGTGCTCAGACTATTACATTACACCGGCTATGTATGTATTTATTTTATTTATTTTTTGAATGTTTATTCTGCCCTCCCTAAGTGGGCTCAGGGCAGACCACAACAGAACAGGCATTACATATAAATTGCATTAGATTAAATACACTAAAACAGTGAAATTCAAAGGTAGCAACACATATGCACTTTTTTAAAAAAGAAAGATGGATTAGTATCAAATGGAAGTCAAGTTGGAACAAAAAAAAAAACCACAGATGACAGGGCTTCCCTCGTAACCTTATCAGAGAGGTTTTAACTGGAGGACAAACGCAGGAGGTGAGGCTGAACCCGTCCGTTCTAGCTGCCGCTGCAAAATGTCAATAGGAAGACTAATGTGCGCGCTCAGAAATGTTCCTTTCCAGGCCTGACATCCCAGCACTTTTAAACTTTCACTCAAAGAAGAAAAGAAGAGGGCTGGATGAGAGAGGGGACGGTAAAAGAAATGCCACTAAAAACCTGGCGTGGTGTGCTTTGAATGTCACTACAGAGACGGCGAGACGCGCTTGACATTGCGGCTTTCCAGAGAGAAAAAAAATAATGGGACGCCTCAGACCATAAAACTGCAAAAGAGAAGGAAGATGGAACCCACAGGGGATGTGCTCCCTTCTTTGAGGGGTTAGAAGAGGAAAACATAGCAAGGTCTTTTAGATGACTTCCTCCTCAGGATTATGACATGTTACAATTCTCCCCCGGGGTTTTATTTTATACAACTTTTTCTATTTTTGCACTGTGAAAAGTTATCCCCAAGACACTTTGATTCCCGCTAGGGAAAACTCCCAGGCACCTGCATTCCCCACCCTCTCCCAGAAGGAGTAAATATAATTTATGAGTAGTTCCAGGGCTTTTTTATAAAGCAGGAATGCACAGGAACACAGTTCCGGCTGGCTTTGTGTCAGGGGGTGTGGCCTAATATGCAAACGGGTTCCTGCTGGGCTTCTACAAAAAAAAGTCCTGTGTGGAGCAATGGTGATGTCAGGGGATGTGGCCTAATATGCAAATGAGTTCCTGCTAGGCTTTTTCTTTAAACCAACAAACAAAAAAAGCCCTGGGAGAAGAATTTTCTCCCTTACGAGGTGGGACGCCCTTTCTTCTGCAGTTACAGAGAGCAGATACAGGAAAATCCCCTATGAAGCTCTTATATGCCCTTGCTATAATGATGACATAGTCATTAGTTCATGTCTTTTATGGATGCAAGGTGCATAGTAAGCACAAGGAAACCCACCTGCCTTCTAGGATTATTCCCCCAACCAGCAGTCAAAAAATACACCCACTTAAAGAACTCATGGAGGGCAAATATCCTGCAGTTACTCTTAAAATAGCTACATTTGGTTAGTTCACCTTTAGGACGAAAAAATCATTAGTAGCTTAAAATGCCAGAATATGTTTGTCTTAATGGCCATTTCTGTATATTTGTTAATTTAACGCCATAATACTTTTATCATGTTTTTTACAGATAGTTCTTTAGATATGCAGGGTCTTTTTTGTAGAAAATCCCAGCAGGAGCTCATTTGCATATTAGGCCACACACCCTCCCACCAAGCCAGCAAGAACTGCGTTCCTTTGTGTTCCTCCTCAAAAAAAGCCCTGTAGATATGTATAGTTATTCTTTTTGTTTAGGATGCTGGCTTTTGCTATATCTATCTATCCATCCATCCCTGGGTAGTTCTTTCCAGTAAGAAAATGCCCACAGATTAAAATGTTAAAAGTTTCCCTCTCTAGTTGTACCACTATTTTACTGACTACAACTGCAAAGGGTGTGTGTGTGTTTAAAATAGGCAAGGAAGAAACAATGTATGAAAGTCCTCCGGAGTACCTATGGGGTGGGGGGGGTGGTGGATAGGACTACCAGGTCCAGCTTGGGAAACTCCTTGTGATTTGGGGATGCAGCCTGAGAAGAAGAGGGACCTCAGTGGGGTACAAATGCCATCTAGTCTCCCCCCTCCAAAGCAGCCATTTTCTCCAGGGGAACTGATCTCTGTAGTCTGGAGATGAGCTATGATTCTTGCAGATCCCCTGGTCCCACCTGGAGATTGGCATCCCTAACTGCAAACAGTTGTTTTCCGGGAGTTCTTACCACCATATTCAGTGAACTAGATTTTTTTTTCTTGCTTAAGAGTCTTTTTGTTTGTTTGTTTCTAAACTATTTGTTTTGAAGATCAAAAGGGCCCCGTATAATGTAATTCCCTGTATTATATACACACAGAGAGGGAGGTAGAGAGGCTGATTAGCCTTTGACATTTCCAAACAGGATTTCTGCTGAATGACTTTTTGTTACAACCTTTGTAAATAAAACAGGTTGTAGAGAAAGAACATTACACTTTGGTACAGGGCCAAACAGATTAAACTTCCATTTTCATTCCACTTCAGAAAGCTGCCAAAAAAAAAGAAAGAAAGAAAAGAGCCCAACTAGAAATCTAATTGACCCACTAAAATGTTTTAAGAATTCATCCACTTTCCCGGTGTGTTAGGCATGCACCACTTTTGAAATGTGTCACTATCTAAACAGTTAGCTGCTAATGCTAAACGGTTTTAATCTTAAAGCAAAACAAAAGGCCACACCAAACAAAATCCCCTCTGATAACACTAACACACACACACCCCCCTGTGGGATAGCCACTGGGTTATGTTTAATGAACTGGGTAAACGTATTGTTGCTTATTCCTTTCATTAAGAGAAATGCTCTTTGAGAAACCAGCAGCATTGGCCTACATTATTGCTGGCATAGTCAAAGGCTGTTGGCATACTTATAATAGGAAACATTACTTTAGAGTAAGTTGTTTAACAATAAACAGGCTTCATTTCGAAGTGCACATGCTTACAACCATATCTCGAGATACTTAAGAGTTTAAACTTCTCTAACTTGAGAGGGGAATGGAAGGTCATTTGTTTAGAATGTCATTGTGGCAACCACAAGCAAAGGAAAGATGGAGTGCACCTTCAACCACTTTAAAAGCCTCTTCCCTTTTTCATGCAATTATTACAGGAGGGCTTAAGGAGAGAGCACTCCCGCCCATCAACTGCTTAGCCTTAAATATAGTTGCATCCAAACCAAAGAATCTCTTTTGGGCACCCAAAGTTGTCTCGAGCGTACTGAGATGTTCACAACAGTAGACTTTTACAGCTCAGATCTGAGCAGAAATAAATTAGTCATGTTGAACTTGACAATACTATGTGAGGATTTCTGGAAGGATGTAGGATTTGCATTTTATCACTATGCAAACGGGCAAACTCAGCTCCACCAATTGTCCATCCACTCCAGTCATCTCCAGAGGCCTTGCTTCAGATGCAAGCGGCAACGCAAGAGGGGGGCCTTCGCAGTCATGGCACCAAAGCTCTGGAACTCTCCCCACAAATAGTGAAAGACCTTTTTTTGGTTTCATTTGGCATTCCCCAAGGAATCCCCTCCTTCCTAACCAGCATTTTTAATGGCTGATTATTGGTGTTTTGCATGGATTTTAACTCTAATAATTATTTTTAAGAACATAAGAAAAGCCATGTTGGATCAGGCCAATGGCCCATCCAGTCCAACACTCTGTGTCACACAGTGCCCCCCCCAAAAGCAAACAAGTGCTATCAGGAGGTCCACCAGTGGGGCTAGAAGCCCTCCCACTGTGCCCCCCCCCAGCACCAAGAACACAGAGCATCACTGCCCCAGACAGAGAGTTCCAACAATACGCTGTGGCTAATAGCCACCAATGGACCTCAGCTCCAGACGTTTATCCAATCCCCTCTTGAAGCTGTCTATGCTTGTAGCCCCCACCACCTCCTGTGGCAGTGACTTCCATGTGTTAATGTCCCTTTGGGTGAAGAAGTACTTCCTTTTATCCGTTCTAACCCGACTGCTCAGCAATTTCATTGAGTGCTCACAAGTTCTCGTATTGTGAGAAAAGTAGAAAAGTACTTTTTTCTCTCCTTTCTCTATCCCGTGCATTACCTTGTAAACCTCTATCATGTCACCCCGCAGTTGACGTTTTTCCAAGCTAAAGAGCCCCAAACGTTTTAACCCTTCTTCCTAGGGAAAGCGTTCCAACCCTTTAATCATTCTAGTTGCCCTTAATAATGTATGCGTGTTTGGTGAGGTTGTTTAATAGTTTTTAAATGTTGCTGTTGTCACATATGTTTTAAAAATTGTTAGGATCTTGGTGGCCCTTGTGAGGGCAGAAAGGTGGTATAAATATTACAAAGAAATAAAGCACTAACACAAAGTCTAAGTTTGCAGCCCTCATAATGTTGTGCAAGAGAGTCAAGGTTATAGGACAGTCACTGAACAGCAGGCTCGTGTCGGGTAAACTTGACAACTGATTTTAGCAACTTTCTCCAGGGTATTCATCTTTTGGTTCATTATGCTTCCTGCCTCTCTTGGAAAGAAACTTGTTATCCCAGACAGGTGAATCAAGATGGAGATTGACAGGTCTCTCTTCAAACAAGTTTGCATCTATTTGTCCATCAAAGACAGAGCGGAGGGATGGAGAGGAAGTGTTCTCTCTCTCTTTCTGCCCTCTTCAAAAAGTTATCTAGCTCCTCATGCATTGGAGAAAACAAAGAGATGAGTGAAGGACCTTCTCGGGGTGGTGGGGGGGAACCCACCCCAAAATATATTGATGCAACAGTTTAATGAGCCAGCTCAACACAAACGACAAAAGAGGAGCTCCATCAATGAACAATCTGTTTTTATTTGGATCAGTAACGCACTTGAAGCCGAGCCAGAGCATCCGATAGAGAAACAAGACAAATTAGAATTCCTAATAAAAGTGTGCGTGTGTGGGGGGGGGGGGGGAGAACCCTGTCACAGCATCATTATACCTCTGCTGTATGCTACCCATAGCAATATTAACTAAGATGTTTCAACAGCAGCAGTCTGTGGAGGTGCATTATATGACTCCAAAGTAAAGTAAAGCATGCATTTTTCATGGCACAGACATAACTCTTCATCACCCAAGAATGGGAGCATTCACAGGCTGAAAACAGATGACTGGATCTCTCCCCGCCCAGTTGAAAGCATCAACAGACTAGAGGTGGCCAAACTTGCTTAACATAGAATAAATGTCAGATGTTTCAGAGCCACAACATATGAATGTCAAAGGAAGGGAGGGAGGGAAATAGATGGGGGAGGGGAGGGGGAAAGAAAGCAACTTTAAATGAATTATCCAGGCTGCTGGTTGGTTTGAGTTGGAGAAGTGATTTAAAGAGACAAATACTTTCTCCGGGCCACCGACAGGGTGGTGGGACGTTGAGATCCACACGATATGTGTGAAAGAGCCACATGTGGCTCCTGAGCCACAGTTTGGCCATCCCTGAAAGAGACAGAGTCATGGTTGTATCGAGTTTGCCAACAGTGTCAACTTAACTTCTAACTGGCGCCATGGTACCCAACAAGCTCCATGGGTCTACCACAGGGGCAGTTTCAGTGCTTACAGGGCTCTGGAGTAAAGTCCAGGAGGGGGGCCCCAAATCACTGGCAAAGCCCCAGATAGGTTAGGTAAACATGGCAGCAGCGGCCTGCTTTCCTCCTTCCTCCCCCTCCTCTGAGGGGGTAAAACTGTTGGGAGAGGTAAGCATGGAACCAGGGTCCCTTGTCCCTGTTGCCCCTTGGCTAAGACCATCCCTGGCCCACCAGAAGATATAACAGGCTTGTGAAGCTTGCTGCTGTTGTAACTATCAGTGTTCTCTCTAAGCTGAGTTAGTGTGAGCTAGCTCACAGGTTCTTTAGCCCTTGTCTCACGTATTTTCGTCTTAGCTCAGGAACAAATGGTCCCAGAGCAAACTAATTTATGCAGTAGCTCACAACTTTCATGTCAGGAGCTCACCAAATAGAATTTTTGCTCACAAGACTTCACAGCTTAGAGGGAGTATTGGCAACAATAGGTTTCCAAACCAAGCAGTCACCTGGAAAAGTGGTCGCTTTTTCTCATATGAGTCACAAGACTGAGAAGCAATGGAAGAATTAAAAAAAAAAAATTGCTGCACTATGCCTTCCTTGAGCAAAAATGCAGCTCTAGCATCTGTATGATTCCAACAGCCTCCCTTTCCTCTTCTTTCTGGGGCTCACAGTAGCAGGAGAGATGTCCATTTCCCCCCCCCCCCTAAAAATGGATGAGGAGAAGCGTGGGATGATACGCAGATGGCCAAACCTCTAACGAAGAACATTTCCATATGGTTTGCGTTCCAGCTCGAAGGAAAAGTTAAACTGAAATTTCGCATGGAACATTCCCATATGGTTTGAGATCGAACCACAGACGTGTGGTGCGTGGACGTTAGAAAGAGGTGGGGAAATGGGGTCCTGCTGTGCAAAAATAATACTAATACTTTAAAAAAAAATTATGAGCATGCTGAGATTAATTGAAATAGCAGGTTCTCTCCAGGTGCCACCTGGAGGTTGGCGACCCTACCCCTACAAATTTGGGATTACCTGGTCTGGAACTGCAACTCCATGTTATTCAGAATGTTCAGATACGTGACGAATGGAGCGTTTTCACACTGAGGCAGGCTTCTTGGAGAGTGTTTCAGCTGTTGTGGCTTCTTTGCCATAAGGTGAAAAATATTAGGGGGCGAAGGGACAGGGAAAACAACCAAACCCTTGGCAAACCAGCCTGTTTCAGGGGATGAAAAGCTGCCTGGCTCTCGGGTAGACAAATTGTAGGAAGGTGAAGCTCTACTTCTCCAAGACACTTCCTGGAGCGCCTCTGGCCTTGCCTGAACAGAGTCCCCACATTACCTTGAGGAGCTTTTCCTTAAGTCTCTATCTGAGTGGAGACCCTGTGGCTCAGGGGCAGAACATCCGCTTGGCACGCAGAAGATCCCAGGTTCAATCCCTGGCAACTCCTGTCAAAATGGACCAGGCAGTAGGGGATAGGAAAGACCTCTGCCTGAGACGCCGCCATTCTAAGCAGACGCTACTGATACCGCATACCCTGCAGTTGTGGGCAAGTTTACATTAGGACCACACAACGTAGCAACCAGACAAGTATAAAAGAACATGAAAGGCACTGTTGACTTGGTCATCTTGAAAAATGAGCAGGGGCTGAACATAGCCTAACTCAAACAGGACACAGTATCTTATTCCAGGACACTGTAATGCATCCAGTTACCATGTTAGAGAACACAGGGAAGCCATTGAAATCCAGAAACATAAACACAATTTCAACAGGAAGGAAGAGAGTTTAAAAATGAATAGGACATGGCTTCCAGTCCTGAAAAACACAAAATGCCCTACAGCTTACAACAGCACATCAGATAAGATTAGAATTTCAATAGCTAATCCATATACAAAAGAACCCCCTCCGGTAAGCTCCTCCATTACCACGGCACAGCCCAGGAAGCTCCCACAAGGTAATGACTCAGCCCTACCCCACCTCCCTGAGTAGATATAAATTACATGCCTACCAACTTCTTCTCAATTTGACCCAGAGAGAACTCCAGTTTTCTGGGTTACCTCTGAGGATGCCAGTCACAGTTGCTGGTGAAACGTCAGGTCTCACAATGCCAAGAACACAGCAACACAGCCCGGAAAATCTACAACAGCCAATAGACTCCGGGCGTGAAAGTCTTCGACAACATATTGCTACTGATCTTGACGGATTCAGTATAAGGCAGCTTCTTGACAGGATGGGGATTTTTTAAAGAAACCAGAGATACTTAAACTGATTTTTTAAAACTATTCTACGCTAAAACCAACTTGGTGTATCGACTGAAGTTTTGGACCAGGAACTGGGACATGCGAGTTCAAATCCCCACAGTGCTACAAAGTTCTCAAGGTGACCTTAGGTGAGTCATCCCCTGGCTAAACCACACAATCTCAAAGGGTTACTTTGAGGAGAAAAGCGAGCATTTTCAGTTTTTGCTATCAAAATGCAGCCAATTTACAGTCACCCCGTAGGGTTTTCAAGGCAAGAGAAGATCACAGACCGTTTGTCATTGCTTGCCTCTGCAGCACGATCCAGTCCTTCTGTGGACCAACATATATCTCTGCCTGAGCTCCCTGGCTAAAAATGGGATTAAAACATACTAAAAATGAATGGGATAAAAATGAACTAAGACGATGACTACTTTCTACAAACACTTGGTGGGCACGAGGAAAGGTGTTGGTATGTGCCATGGTGCCCACAGGCACCGTTAGTGACCTGTGCTCTAGGATGTAAGCAAATCAAACATAAATTATTCTGTCACCTAATGCCATTTTGAGAACAGACTTAGGAGGGACATCTGCTTGGGAAGCAGAGGGTCCCAGGTTCAATCCCTGGCATCTCCAAAAAAGGGTCCAGGCAAATAGGTGTGAAAAACCTCAGCTTGAGACCCTGGAGAGCCGCTGCCAGTCTGAGTAGACAATACTGACTTTGATGGACCGAGGGTCTGATTCAGTAGAAGGCAGCTTCATATGTCCATATGTTAGGAGAAAAGATCAGTAAGAAACCAGTGGTCTTTAGGGCCTTTAGAAGAGTGAGTTGGAAGTGTCTTCTGAATTATGGATTACATAATGACACCTCCCCACATACTATACAAGAACCCACAGTTGTAATTGATAATCTTGGTGCTTGAGGGGGGGGGGCACAGTGGGAGGGCTTCTAGCGCCCTGGCCACACTGGTAGACCTCCTGATGAATACAAGAACACTCTTCTGTAGGGTAGGCCTGTTGAGTTAAGATATTGGAAAAACCAGAAGAACTCTATGGCATACTAACAGTCTCTCTAAGGTTGCATTCATCCAAATTTGCGTCCATCGAAATTTATAATGCTGCTCCCATTTTCTGGGCAACGTTTTGAATCTTCGTAAGGCCAGGAACATAACTTTAACAGCTGAAGTGAGCCAGACAGTACACCAGTGATACTCAAAGCTTCAGTCAAATAATAATAATGTCAACCATAGTTCAAACATTCCAATGGTTTGTATAGCTTCTCCTCCCAATATACACACACAGGTATTTTCTGACATCCTCAACAACTCTACTCTCTCTCTCTCTCTCCCTAAAACAGACAGCCTGGATGGATTTTATTTAGAATACTGAAAAAGAAGCTGTCATCCGCAGACGATTATGCAATTGCTGACAGCAGCCGGCTCAATAAAAGCAGATGGCACAGTTTGCAACTAACGCGTTCATTTGTTTAAACGCAGCTCCTTGCTAATATTTTTTTTCCCCTGTGCAGTGCCTAAAAACAGATTAATGTCAATGTAAAGAGGCAGCGTTAGGAGAAATCACACACACACACACCATGGATTATATTAAAAAAATTCCACCCCTCCACCCCCTATTTTAATGGGTATCTGCAGCTCAGGGTCATTTACCAAGACAGTTCATGATTGTCTTATATCCAAACAAATAAATGACTATTCCATGTGCCCATAGGTAAAGTCAGGGCTTTTTTTTTTGTAGCAGGAACTCCTTTGCATATTAGGCCACACCTCCCTGATGTAGCCAATCCTCCTGGAGTTTACAGTACGCCCTGTACTAAGAACCCTCTAAGCTCTTGGAGGATTGGCTACATAAGGGAGGTGTGGCCTAATATGCAAAGGAGTTCCCGCTACAAAAGAAGCCCTGGGTAAAGCATAAGAAGCAAAATAGCATACAGCATATTAAAGATAAAAAAAAGTAATATTTTCATTTTGCTGATCACTAACCCCTAGCACTAGGGTTGCTAGGCCCCCCATGGCCACTGGTGGGGGGACGGGGGGGGGCAGAATTTTGAGGTCCAGGTTGGAAAAGAAAAAGAAGAAAAAGGAAAAGAGGAAAAAAGAAAAAAGAAGAAAAAGAAAGAAGATGATGATGATATTGGATTTATAGCCTGCTCTCCATGCCGAATCTCAGAGTCTCAGAGCGGTCACAATCTCCTTTACCTCCTACCTGCCCCCCTCACACCCTGTGAGGTAGGTGGGCCTGAGAGAGCTTTTTACAGCAGCCGCCCTTTCATGGACAACTCCTGTGAAAGCTATGGCTGACCCAAGGCCATTCCAGCAGCTGCAAGTGGAGGAGTGGGGAATCAAATCTGGTTCTCCCAGAGAAGAGTCCACATACTTAACCACTACACCAAAAAGAAAGATGGAGAGAGAGAGAGATGCTAATGCTAAAAGGAATATTTCATGGCTAACACACCATCGATTAACTTTAATCTGTATGTACCACATACTTTCATAAAACACTGTAGGGTATTGATGTTTAAATCTTTGCACAAATCCTATTAGTACTAATTGTATAAAAGAAGCTGGGAAGGTTTTAGTGACTGGAAGAAGGCCTCATAATATAATTATAGAGTCGCAGGTCACTTCAAGACTCAAGCCCACAATGGCAAAGCCCTACGTGACTTTAATTATTTAGTCAATCAAGGCAAAAAGAAAAAAAAAAAGTTCAGCGTTTTATCAACTGATATTTACAGTTTCAGAGCAAAGGGGTTTGAGACTTAGGTGACCCAGAGCAAACAGGGATGGAAAATGCCATCAAGTCGCAGCTGACGTATGGTGCGCTGGTGATCCCAGAGTTTCAAGTTTCAAGGCAAGAGACTAAACAGAGATGTTTTGCCATTGCCTGTCTCCACATTGCAACCCTGGTATTCCCAGGGTCGGCGCGTTGGGTTTTGCCACCTGAGGCAGAACCCCAACGTGCGCCCAGCCCCCTCCCATGGGAAAAATTTTCACACACGCGCAGCATGGTAATGTCTCCCAGAGGTGATATCATCTTGTCACTGAAGCGCCATTGTTTCTGGGTGCTGAGGGGTGGGGAAGTTCTTCCGACCCTTCAGCGCCCAGAAACAACAAGCGACGCTTTCAGGCTTCAGTGTTCTCTGAGGAGAATGCTGAAGCCTGAAAGCGCCGCTCATTGTTTCTGGGTGTTGAGGGGCAGGGGGATTCCTCTGACCCTTCAGCTCTCAGAAAAAAAACCAACGGTTCTTTCAGGTCTGGGCCTATCTTACATCAACAGGTTGTCTGTGAGAATGCAACAAAGAAGGGAGAACCACACAGGACTCTTTTTCTAGCAGGAGCTCCTCTGCATATTAGGCCATGCCTCCCGGTTGTAGCCAATCCTCCTGGAGCTTACAGAAGATCCTGTACTAACAGCCCTCTAAGCTATTGGAGGATTGGCTACATTGGGAGGGGGGGGTGACCTAATATGCAGAGGCGCTCCTGCTAGAAAAAGAGCCCTGGAACCACACATAATTTAACAGAGGAGGGATGGGATTAACATTCTAAGGCGGTCGAATGGGTCTAGATTCAGCCACAAAACTGTTCCATGTTAGCTGTGAAGACTATTTATTTACCTTAGATTTTTATCCCGCCCACTCCGCAAGCAGACTCAGGGCGTTTAACAGTCATGTTAAAAACAACAATTTCAGTTGCAATTTTAAAAACAATAATACTTGAACAAATAACAATTTAAACTAAATATTTGGTGTTTAACATAGGCAGATTTTAACATGGGCAGATCAGATTATATTGATGTCATAATTCTTTGTGGTCCTTCTGATGGTATTGCTCAGCAGAATAGAGTGGCAACCTTCTCCCACTTAGTTATTATAGGCCTATCAGAAAAGTACAGTTTTACAAGCCCTGCAGAATTGGGAGAGATCCCACAGGGCTCTTATGGCATCTGGGAGAGCATTCCACAGCATTGGTGCTGCCACTGAGAAGACCATGACCCATGTAGAGCTTAGACTGGCCTCCCTTGGTCCAGGGATGGAGAGCAGATTTTGAGCTCTTGAATGCAGTGCTCTCTGGGGAACTATCATACTTCTATATTGTATGCCCCCCACCAATGATGTTCTCCCTCCTTTTAAGCATTATTCCTTTTGATGTAGTGGTTAAGTGCGTGGACTGCTATATGGGAGAACTGAGTTTGATTCCCCACTCCTCCACTTGCAGCTGCTGGAATGGCCTTTGGTCAGCCATAGCTCTTGCAGAGCTGTCCTTCAAAGGGCAGCTTCTGGGAGAGTTCTCTCAGCCCCACCCACCTCACGGGTGTTTGTTGCAGAGGAGGAAGGAAAGGGAGATTGTAAACCACTCTGAGATTCATAGTAAAAGGTGGGATATAAATCCAGTATCATCATCATCTTCTTCTTCTTCTATTCTGCACATCCACAGTGCTTTCAAGGAACATTGAGTCCCCACAAACTTATCACATGCATTAGAGATAGTACAGAAGTCAGTAAGATCCACCTAAGTTCTAAACACAATTTCCAAGCTACTCTTATTAAGACCAATTCCGCCCCTCCCAGAAAATATTAAATTTTTAGAGAAGTAAGTGAGTGGGAGAGGGCAGACAACAATCAGTAAACCATCTGGCAAACTCTCCCCCTCCCCTTAGCAATAAAACACAGCAGATTCATACACAACATCTACCCATCTATATAAAATCCACAATTTGAACAACGATGCCGAGCCAAATATAAAAGAACAAAGCACAATCCAAACATTATCAACCCTGAAAGTCACCCTTTCTAAATATAAGAAGAAAGGGTTGCCTAAAGATGGTCTACTACTACTAATAATAACAATAATAAAGAAATCTTAGTGGAAGATCTGCTTCAGTGAGTTTTATTATTGAAGGACAATTGGATTTCAAGCTACTTCTAACCAAATGCATTAGCAAATTAAAATTGATTGAAAGGTTTGGTTTCCTTAAGACGTGTGTTTAGTAAAAGTCATGAGAGAAAGTAGATGGAGCCGGCCTGCAGAATGGTGTCTCTATTGGACAATCAGCTGGATAAGGAAGAAGGGAATTCAGACTGAATCAGCAGCCCAAGTGGAAAGCAAATTGAGAGGGCAGAGACAAGACCTTTCTCTTCGACCCAACTTTATAGACCCTTTATCTGAAAGCCCATTAATGTATCAACAGAAGTATAGTGTCCAGATCACGTAAAGTGATGGTATCGCTTTACTCTGCTCTGGTAAGACCTCACCTGGAGAATTGTGTTCAGTTTTGGGCACCACACTCTAAGAAGGATATAGGCAAGCTGGAATGGGTCTAAAGGAGGGCGACAAAGATGGTGAGGGGTCTGCAGGGGTCCTATGAAGAAAGGCTGAAGGAGCTGGGCATGTTTAGCCTGGAGAGGAGGCAACTGAGAGGTGATAGGATCACCATCTTCAAGTACTTGAAGGGCTGTCCTATAGAGGATGGCGTGGAATTGTTTTCTGTGGCCCCAGAAGGTAGGACCAGAACCAATGGGCTGAAATTAAATCAAAAGAATTTCCGGCTCAACATTAGGAAGAACTTCCTGAGCGTTAGAGCGGTTCCTCAGTGGAACAGGCTTCCTGGGGAGGTGGTGGGCTCTCCTTCCCTGGAGCTTTTTAAACAGAGGCTAGATGGCCATCTGACAGCAATGAGGATCCTGTGAATTTTGGGGGAGGTGTTTGTGCAGGGGGTTGCACTAGATGGCCCTGGAGGTCCATTCCAACTCTTATGATTCTATGTAGTAGATATTATAAGTGGATCCAATATTGCTGATCAAGATAGGGACCCTGGTCTGAAAATACTGAAAGCTCATGAAGGGTGAATTTTCACTGACTCGAAACAGTGTTTTGAAAACTGGCATGAGGGTTCCGTCTTTTCTGATGCAATCACTGAAACAATGCCCAAACAATTTGCTCCTGATGAAAAGCCAACCCTTCTCCCTGCCGCACCCCCCTTTTTAAGATTAATTATAGTTTGTTTGGCTATGTTGAGTCGAACCCATTCTGGGCTTCCCTAGAATTGCCCTCATTTTTTTATATATCAAGATTCCCAATGCCAATTTTTCCAAACTAAGTTAATTTAGCACGACTGCATTATGTAAAAGAAACAGTTTTATGTGATTTACGGGCGGTGCAATTTATATGCAGAAAAAGAAATAATAAAAAAAAAAAAAATCCAAGAACACTGCAACCAAAATACCAAATTTATCACAGTAGCGCTACTTACTATGGGATGTTATAATTGTAAATTATCAACCAAAGGCAGAGTTAGTGCGCTGCTTTCCCTTCATCACAGTCAAATTCTGTTTATCTACCATAATTACATTATCCTAATTACATTAGTTCCTCTAAAACATGCTGCACTGATTTGAGTACCTGACTTCTGCACAAGTATTTTATGAATAAAGCTTATTTCTCAGGGTAATTGAATGGAGACCGGGCTGTGCTACCAAATATATGACTGTAATTAGAGAGATCGTTTGATTAGGGAATCTGTCCACACATCAATAGCAAATAAACGATACGGCAATTTGATTAGGCTAAAGGATACTTGTGGGCCGTATGCTTTGAAAGGTGCTGCAGCTTCCCTTTGAACTTTAAATGTGTTTGTACCTGATGTTTGGACAAACTCTAATTTCCCGGGTAAGCCATAGATGGTCTGCTCGCTGACCATCTTGCAGTGTTTGCGGAAAACACTGCCTGGTGCACTGTGGTTATCCGTCTCATCTTCCACCAGTTCTGTATGCACCTATGCCTTCTCTGTGAAGTGGAATTGTTTACAGTTCGTCCTTACAACCCAAGGCAACTAACATGACAACCAGTCACGAGTTCAAAGTCAAAGTGGAACAGAAGCACAGGTTCCCACCAAAGGCAGGATTATTTAAACATCTCACATTTTGACATTACTGGGTCAGAATCTACTCAAAGTCGGCCAAGCGTGGTTCAGTCACAAGAAGCCAAAGCTCTTTTTTGATGGACGTGGACTTGGTTAATCTTCCAGTTCTCCTTCTGCCCAGTTCCCTTCTCCTTGAAGAGTTTGCTGAGACTGGAGACTGAAGCTTTCAATCCGAACGGAGATGTCTAAAGAATGTAGGTGTCTTAAGAATAGCGCTGCCAAGCCCCCGGGCTGGGTGGGGATTCTCCTGCCCTGGAGGTTTCCAACCCGCTGGACCACATTGGGCCAGCAGGGGGTACCTCCCCCAATGTCGCCGGCATGATGACGTCACCCGAAAGTGACATCATCGCACCGGCAATGCTGCACGCTGGCCACTCTAGGCGTTTCCAAGAAAACTCTATGGTTTTCCCAGATGCTCTAGCAATTTGGGAGGGAAAACTCTATGGTACATTGCACCCACAAGGGACTTGGCAATCCTACTTAAGAATGAAGGTTTGTTACATTTTTGGTAGCTAGAAATACTGTGTGTGTGTGTGCGTGCGAGTGTGTAAAGTATTGTCAAGTGTCAGCTAACTTACACCAGCCCTGTATTTTTCACAGCAAGAGACTAACAGAGGTGGTTTGTCGTTGACTGTCTCTTCAAAGGGACCCTGGAATTCCTTGGTGGTCTCCCATCCTAATACTAACAAGGGGCAACCCTACTTAGCTTCCAAGATTTGATGAGATCTGGGTAGCCCAAGTCATCCAAATCCGGGTAAAAGTAACTTAGCCATGTTTAATTCTGGTTAAGAGCCACAGTTGCTGGGGTAAAATTCACTTTTCTTAGGACATTATAACATAAGTGAATAGGACTGAAGGCTTCCATCTTCAAACTTGGTTCACTGCTGGAGTGAAGTGAAGAGGGAAGGCAGAAGTTCAATATTTGAGCAGAAGAAGAAGAAGAGGATGTTATTGGATTTATATCCCGCCCTCCACTCTGAAGAGTCTCAGAGCAGCTCACAATCTCCTTTACTTTCCTCTCCCACACCCTGTGAGGTGGGTGGGGCTGGAGAGGACTCTCACAGCAGCTGCCCTCTCAAGGACAACCTCTGTCAGAGCTATGGCTAACCCAAGGCCATGCTAGCAGGTGCAAGTGAAGGAGTGGGGAATCAAACCCGGTTCTCCCAGATAAGAGTCCGCAGACTTAACCACTACACAAAACGTGATCATGAAGAGACTCTGGTTTGTTCATAGTGTCTGAGGGTTTATAGACAGCCCTACTTCTTGTCGGGATCTCTTTGCCAAAAAGAGGTCCGCTTTCCCCACTCAGTCACTACCAAATCACAGAACCTTAGAAGATCTTGCCATAGGGATGGAGGATGGAGAACTGCTGTGTAAGGGCTCCTTCTGATTTCCCTGACCTTAACACTACAACAGTAATTTGCTGTTATCGCATACCATGCTGGCCATTCTCTGGATAAGACTCTCTTTCCTATACCAGAAGGGGACTGCCGGACACATAAGCATAACCAGGGCTTTCTTTGTAGCAGGAACTCCTTTGTGTATTAGGCCACACACCCCTGATGTAGCCAATCCTTCAAGAGCTTACTGGGCTCTTAGTATGGGGTCTACTGTAAGCTCCGGGAGGATTGGCTACATCAGGGGGTGTGGCCTAATACACAAAGAAGTTCCTGCTACCAAAAAAGCACTGAGCGTAAATAAAAAGGAAAAAAAAATTAACTCAAAACAAATTGAATTAAGTACTTGAAGTTTGAGGAAATATGAACATGCAGGCTAAATAACACTATTAGTCAATCTAAAAATAAATAGAAGTTAAAAGTAAAAAAAAAAAAAAGTAGACCCCTGTGCAAGCACCAGTTGTGACGTTGCTTTCACAACGTTTTCACGGCAGACTTTTTACAGGGTGGTTTGCCATTGCCTTCTCCAGTCATCTACACTTTCCCCCCAGCGAATACATATGCATTCATTTCACAAGAAGTTTAGAAACAGATATTGGCCCTCACGATAGCCTCAGTTGTCATTGATTATCTACAATGACATCCCAAAGTGACAAAAAATCAACTCTAACCATTGGCCTTCCTCAGTGGTGAAACAAATTACATTGCAACCAGTGCTCCCTTTAAGCCGAGTTAGTGTGAGCTAGCTCACATATTTTTAGCCTACAGCTCACACATTTTTGTCTCAGCTCATGAAGGATGCCCCCAGAGCACAATAATTTATGCAGTAGCTCCCAACTTTAATGCCAGTACCTCCCAAAGTAGAATTTTTGCTCACAAGACTCTGCAACTTAAAGGGAACATTGTTTGCAACGCAGAACGTTTGTTTATTATAAACTGACTAAGATGAAATTCCTCTGGCAATTATTGTCTATAACTGAGGGAAATAATATTGATCAAGAAACTCTTTTTTAATGGTTGAATACAATTATTCCTATAGCCTTAGGTGGAATTTTAGCAGGAGCTCCTTTGCATATTAGGCCACACACCTCTGATGTAGCCAATCCTCCAAGAGCTTACAAAAAAGAGCCCTGTAAGCTCTTGGAGGATTGGCTACATCAGGGGTGTGTGGCCTAATATGCAAAGGAGCTCCTGCTAGAATTCCACCCCTGCCTATAGCCATGAGAGTAGTATTAACATAGATATTGATGCAATATCCTATGAAAGGACCAAACATAACGGTCACTCTTGGCTCCTTATTTTACAGAACATTTAAGACCAAGTGAAAAAGGTATAGGATTGCATAATCACTATAGGAATAAATGTACCTGACCATGGTTGTGGCATCTTTATTTTCTGGTTGAAGTCAACTGGGCCATGCTTCTCCACTGATGGGAGGGGAATACCCCCCGTGATACAATTCAGACTTTAAAATCCTTTCCAGATGTGCTCTCAATGGTTCCTCAACATCTGCATAACCAAAGGCCACTCCCCTCCCACCAGTATCGCCCCCTTCTCTTAATCACCAGGTTGTATAAAGCAGGTGGGTAATCTGCATAATTTTCTGAAACAGAGCCAATCCTTGAGGTGCATCGCTTTAAAAAAAAAAGAAAATATTAGCTGGAAAAAAGCTGCAGTCAGCTATTGATTGGGTCTCCAACTGCAGATGGGGGGTGGGGGGGGGGAGAGAGAGAGAGGAGGTATGTGTTCTTGCTGTCACCTGTGTTGGGTTATTTCCGTCAATTCTCTTTCGCCCTTCAGGCAATGTCCATGACCTTGCAGTATTTGAGGAATCCAAGCTCTGCTATGATACCCCCTCCCAATCAATCATATAATTAAAGTCTCTTACTACCAAATTAGGAATCTAGCCAGGTTTGGGCATATGTTACTTAGCCATTTTACTGAGGGTGGGGGGGTGGGGGAAAGGGAGGAATTAATTCAGTCCAGATATTTGTGTGTGCTTTTTTTTCTCCCCTCAACATGATTACCCAGCCTCCCCCCCCCTTTCCTCACGCACTGCACATCTTAAAAGCGAGCGCAATTAAACTTTATACCGTGCTTGGAGAATTTAAAATGGCTTTGCCCCCCGGTTTTCTCAGATCTCTTGTTCATTATGCAGGTTCTCCAGCTTTACCGAATGTGCAGATGTTCTGTTTTCTTCTGCAGTCCAGAGAATTGCTATGCTCTAGTCATAATGGTGCGGTTTCCCCTCTACTGTACCTGTCCTCTCCCTCACTAGCTCTATTTGGGGCAGAAATTCAAATGGGGGAGTGGGTGGGATTTGAGTTCCTACATTCAACAATAAAAAATGCAGTTATATGCAGACGAGACAGCAGCGATTCAGGTAACACAGGTTGTCCCGTTATGTTTGGTCCTTTCATAGGATATTGCATCAATATCTATGTTAATACTACTCTCATTTCCACCCAAGGTTACCCTAATTGTAATCTTTATTAATTGTTCTATGTACAATTGCTCTTCTGATTTTGTCATAGCGCATATTTTGCTTATTTTTTTTCATTCTATTGTTATATGACGCTTTTTGATTAAATAAAGTGTATTTTTTTTAAGGAGCTTCAGCAATCTGTATTGAAGACTGAATTAATATAAGAGGAAAAACTGAAGCAATATAAATGCTGTCTAAGCTGTTTAGAGACTGAAACAAAATAAACGGTGTCTGAGCTTGTCAAAAAGTATTTCTAAAATCTGGGGGGAAACAAATCCTTTAGGAAACCTTCTTGGAATTCTCACCTGTTAATTTTGAAGCTATGAACTTCTGTAAGGACATTGCTGGTTCTCCACCTCACTTATGACAGGGGTGGAGTCCATATCCCTGCAGACAAGTATTAGAATCACAGAGTTGGAAGGGACCTCTAAGGTCATCTAGTCCAACCCCCTGCACAATGCAGGAAACTCACAAACACTTCCCTCCACACCCAGTGACACCTGCTTCATACCCTGAAGATGGGGAGGTGGAACCTCCACGATCCCTGGGCAAACTGGCCTGGATAAAAGTTGCTGCCTGACCCCAAAATGGTGACCAGCATTCCCTGGGCATGTCAGAAAGGGCCATGAGCAATGTTCCCTGTAAGCTGTGGAGTCTTGTGAGCAAAAAGTCTACTTTGTGAGCTGCTGCATAAATTAGTTTGGTCTAGGGCCATTTTCGCTAAGCCAAGACAAAAATGTGTGAGCTCGAGGCTAAAAAACTGTTAGCCGTCTCACACTAATTCAGCTCAGAGGGAACACTGGCCGTGAGAACTGAGCGCTGACGCAACCCTTTCGGTCCTCTATTGCAAATGAATGCTAACTAACTACTGCAAATGAAGTTAAGTGTTCAAGGTGACGTGAAGTGGGGAACTTCAGCGTTTTAGAAGTAGTTTAACCACAGTTCTTAATAATATTGATTTATGCCCTGACCTGGATAGCCCAGGCAAGCCTGATCTTGCAAGATCTCGGAAGCTAAGCAGGGGTCAACTGCGGTTAGTACTTGGATGGGAGATCTCCTTGGAATACCAGCAGTCAGGAGGGCAGAGGCAGGCTCTATTCAGCCACCTCTCTGAAGGTTGTCCAGGAATCCAGTAGGGGTCAGTCGCCAGAGGTCACCATGATGTCCAGGTCACACACACACACACACATTTAAAATATGAAAAATACATTGATTTATGTGGGGGGAAGCCTTCCTGGCAGCACAAATGGGTACAGGAATGAGTCTTCTATCTATTGAATCTCATATATAAAACCTTGAATGAATAGAATCATAGAATCACAGAGTTGGAAGGGACCTCCAGGGTCATCTAGTCCAACCCCCTGCACAATGCAGGAAACTCACAAATACCTCCCCCTAAATTCACAGGATCTTCATTGCTGTCAGATGGCCATCTAGCCTCTGTTTAAAAGCCTCCAAGGAAGGAGAGCCCACCACCTCCCGAGGAAGCCTGTTCCACTGAGGAACCACTCTAAACTCACAAATACCTACCCCTAAATTCACAGGATCTTCATTGCTGTCAGATGGCCATCTAGCCTCTGTTGAAAAACCTCCAAGGAAGGAGAGCCCACCACCTCCCAAGGAGGAAGCCTGTTCCACTGAGGAACCGCTCTAAACTCACAAATACCTCCCCCTAAATTCACAGGATCTTCATTGCTGTCAGATGGCCATCTAGCCTCTGTTTAAAAGCCTCCAAGGAAGGAGAGCCCACCACCTCCCGAGGAAGCCTGTTCCACTGAGGAACCACTCTAAACTCACAAATACCTCCCCCTAAATTCACAGGATCTTCATTGCTGCCAGATGGCCATCTAGCCTGTGTTGAAAAACCTCCAAGGAAGGAGAGCCCACCACCTCCCAAGGAAGCCTGTTCCACTGAGGGATCACTCTAACACTCAGGAAGTTCTTCCTAATGTTGAGCTGGAAACTTCTGATTTAATTTCAGCCCATTAGTTCTGGTCCTACCTTCCAGGGCCACAGAAAACAATTCCACCCCATCCTCTATAAGACAGCCCTTCAAGTCCTTGAAGATGGTGATCCTATCACCTCTCAGCCGCCTCCTCTCCAGGAAGAAATTAATGAATTAAGCACCCAAAAGCAGGGCAGGAGGGTCTCTCCAGAGAAGGAGACACCAGAGAACTCATAGAGAAGGGCTGTTTCTGGACATAGCTTCCAAAGCCATCAGCCAGCAATTATAAACACTGTTTTAAACAAAGGGTCTTGATAGACGTTGCTCATCCCATATGCAGGGGTGGCCAAAGGTAGCTCTCCAGATGTTTTTTGCCTACAACTCCCATCACCCCTGCCATACTATGTTAGTTTGCACGTGCCCATTTTCACACAACCCTTGAAGGCATAGGAGTCTCCCAACCTTTAACTGCCTCACCTGACTGAGAATTTTTTCCCCCCTGCCTTTCATACAAATGCAAAATTCAGTTTCAGTACCCAGTTTGTCGCAAAGCCACAGGGCTGTCCATCAGCTGCTCAAATCTGATGGCGGCATGGCCAAGAGATCTGAGCACTGACTTACAAGTGATCATGGCTATTTGATTGGCTGGCCACTGTGTGAGACAGGATGCTGGACTAGATGGATCTCAGGTCTGATCCAGCAGGGCTCTTATGTTCATATGTCAGCCTTTATGCCCTGTTGTTGGACCTCCAGAAGAACTGGTTGGCCATTGTGAGAGAAAGGAAGCTGGACTAGATGGACCCTCACTGGTCTGCTCCAGCAGGGCTCTTCAGGTGTTCCTATGAAGGCCTCGGCTTCTATACCCTGTTGCTGGACCTCTAAAATAACTGGTTGGCCATTGTGTGAGACAGGATGCTGGACTAGACTGGTCAATGGTCTGATCCAGCAGGGCTTTTCTTATGATCCTATGAAAACCTCAGCATCTGTGCTCTGGTTTCAGAGGAACTGGTCGGTCATTGTATGATACAGGATGCTGGATTAGATGGACCACTGGTCTGATACAGGAGGGCTCGTTTATATTCTTACAAAGGACTCGACCTCTATGTCCTGTTGTTGGACCTCCAGAGGAACTGGCTGGCCGCTGTGTGAGACAGGATGCTGGAATATATAGACCAATGGTCTGATCTAGCTCCTGTTAGAATTCCACACCTGACAATTAAATATTGCAATGTGGCTTAGCAATGAAGGAGCTCTCGTTTGACCAAAAAGTGGTACTTTTAAAGATTATTTTTCCTTTTGGAAAGCTGTCTGTGATACCCTTTTTAAGAGAAGAAAGATAAGAAAATGTGTTAAGATGCCAATACGAGATTTGGCAAAGATGAACAATAAGATGCCAGACAGATGTTGGAAATGTGAAAAACGTGAAGGTTCTTTCTACCATATGCGGTGGACTTGTGAAAGAGCGAAAAAGTATTGGCAGATGATTCAACAAGAGATTTCTAAGATCTTGGGATACGAATTTAACAAAGTTGCAGAGACTTTTCTGTTGGGATTACAAATGGAAAAATTTCCAAAAGAAGATAGAACTTTAATCTGGTACTTGCTCTCAGCTGCTAGGACATTGTATGCGCAGTTGTGGAAGCAAGAAAAAATACCAGAGAAATGGGATTGGATTGTAAAAGTTATGACACGGAGTGAAATGGACAAGTTAACAAGAACCTTAAGAGACTATGATTTAGAAGTATTTAAGATGGAATGGAAAAAGTTCAGAAGATAAGTAGAAAAAGAGTGGAAAATAAAAGGACATTGGACAATTTTTGATAATGACTAAGTATAAGAGGGAGGAGGATATTAATTTTGCTTCTTATTAATTAAGGGTACCTTTAATATTAAGATTTTAAGTATATAACACCAGCGGGGGTCAAGTAACGGGGGGGAGGGGTGGGTAGAAAGTAATATATGGGATAGATTAAAAAATTATTCTTAATGATGTAAGAAATTGAAATTTATTACCATATGTTACTAATAAAATTGTTTGAAATCAAGATGCCAATACAAGATGACTTAAAAGAAATACTTAACCACTTGCAGATATTCCTTTAGAGCCGTTCCAGCCAATGTGTTAAATACATATTTAGTACACAGGATAATTTTGATATTTATCTACCAGACTGTAACAGTTTCCTTTGACTGGCTGCCGTCTGCCAGGTAAATATGTATCTTGAAAGGCATGCATATTAATTGTGAAAACTTGTATCCGTTACCAAGCCAAGTGTAACAGCATCGGCCGCTGGTACGAACCTCTCCCTTCGTGCATGGCTCATTAATTTGACAGACCACAACTGTTCCTTCATGGCTATCCTTGCGGTTTGTGGTAAATTGGCTGCCACATCTGCGCATGAATGCTTCTGGATCTAACAAAAGGTTTCTGGCTTTCAAACAACAACAACAAAAAGAAAACAGGAGGATGTAACACACTATGGAGTTTATGCACCATTGTTTTATGTTAGCAGACAGAAGAAGACTGCAAAAATATGCCTCCTATCGATGTCCCGATGGTTTTTGGACTTTCTAGCTTCAGGCAGCACCATGGCACAGGGTGGTAAAGCTGCAGTACTGCAGTCCTGAGCTCTCTGCTCACAACCTGAGTTCAATCCTGGCAGAAGCAGGGTTCAGGTAGCCGGTTCAAGGTTGACTCAGCCTTCCATCCTTCCAAGGTCGGTAAAATGAGTACCCAGCTTGCTGGGGGGAAAGTGTAAATGACTGTGGAAGGCAATGGCTAACCATCCCATAAAAACCCTGCCGTGAAAACGTTGTGATGCAATGTCACCCCAGAGTCAGAAAAGACTGGTGCTTGCACAGGGGACTACCTTGACCTTTCTAACTTTTTTAGCTTCAGGGGAGCCTGTCTAACTTAGATCTTGCTGAAGAACCACTGCCCACCTGTTTCGAAACCCACGTCCTGCGCAACGACTTCAGGAAATGATCTTGGGTGTATACAGAGAAAACACTGGCAAGACCTGACAAGCCCAGTGTAGGTATCAAGAGTGTGAGTACAAAACATGTTCAACGTTTCTCTTTGGCTGTGGGGAGAATGAAGGGAATATGTCTTTCATCACACCTTTTGGGGGATGTCATCCTCCAGGTGGGACCTGGGGATCTCCTGGAATTACAGCTTCTTTCCAGACTACAGAGTCAGTTCCCCCGGAGAAATCAGAAGTTTTGGAGGGTGGACTCTATGGTGCTGAATCCCATTGAGGTCCCTGTTCTCCCCAGGCTCCATCCCCAAATATCCAAAAGTTTCTCAGCCACCCTGCCCCCCATCCCCCCACCAGTACCAGGGGGGATCTGGCAGCCCCACATCTTGTCCACTGTTACCGATTGTGCACGTGCATGCGTTTTTCTTTCTTTTTTGCCATGTGGAAAATAACTCTTTTTTAAAAAAAAGAGTCATTGATTCTGATTGCTTTCATTACTAGTCCATTCCTTGAGGAAACACACTTCTGTTTGGGCTGTATACCCACCCAACCCTCTTCCAACTAATCCAGGGATGTTGAACTCACTTGTTATGAGAGCCAGATCTGACATAAATGAGACCACGTCGGGCCAGGCCACATGTGTACCTATTTAAGATTAAGCAGCAGAAATATAAACTTTATAAAGGACATAGACAAACACAAATATATATATATATATGTGTGTGTGTGTGTGTGTGTGTGTGTGTGTCTATGTCCTATATATATATATTTAAAAAAAAAACACTTAAAACATGCTTAAAACATTAGCACTCATTGGTCTTAAAGGTGCTTTCTTTGCATTTCTCCCATGGGATCCAGGGAACTGGGCAAAGGAAGCTCTGGCTCTTTCCTTCTTTCCCCAGGGAACTGGCAGGGGGAGGAGCCTCAGCCAATAGAAGGGAGGCTTGGCTCACTAGCTCTACTGTGCAATTGAGAGAGCCTGGAAAAACAAGCTCTGCCTCCCCCCCCCCCCTTCCTCCCTCAGCCAATGGAGAAAATAGAAGTTTTGCTCTGTAACTCCTGTGCGATTGAGCAAGCCTGGCAAAGCAAGCTGTGATGTAGAAGGAAGCAAGTGAGAAGGAGAAGGAAGCAGATGACAAGCCAGTTGCTTGGGGGCCTGATAGGAGCCCTCCAAGGGCCTGATTCTTATTTATTTATTTATTTATTTATTTATATTAAGATTTATACCCCCGGTATTCTGCCCCCGGACTGCATGTTTGACACCCCTGAACTGAACAATGCCTTCTAATAGGGTATAGGGATGTCTCCCTTAGTCTAGTCATGTAGTACAGCCAAGTCTGGGTTGGGAAATCCCTGAAGATTTTGGGGGTGGAGCCTGGAGAAGGCAGGGTTGGAAAGGGGAGGGACCTCCTCAGGGTATAATGTCATAGGATGCAACCTCCAAAGCAGCCATTTTCTCCGGGGGGACTGATCTCCGTCATCTGGAGATCAATTCTAACAGATGGAGATCTCTTGATCTCACCTGGCAACCCAACTGCCATTCCAGCTCCAAAGCCCCTTCTTTGACTTTGGTTCTAGTGTCCCGGCCCTCCTGATGGCACTTGGGTTTTTTTGGCCACTGTGTGACACAGAGTGTTGGGCTGGAGGGGCCACTGGCCTGATCCAACAGGGCTTCTCTTATGTTCTTATGTGACACAGAGTGTTGGACTGGATGGGCCATTGCCTGATCCAACACGGCTTCTCTTATGTTCTTATGTGACACAGAGTGTTGGACTGGATGGGCCATTGGCCTGATCCAACATGGCTTCTCTTATGTTCTTATGTGACACAGAGTGTTGGACTGGATGGGCCATTGGCCTGATCCAACATGGCTTCTCTTGTGTTCTTATGTGACACAGAGTGTTGGACTGGATAGGCCATTGCCTGATCCAACATGGCTTCTCTTATGTTCTTATGTGACACAGAGTGTTGGACTGGATGGGCCATTGGCCTGATCCAACATGGCTTCTCTTATGTTCTTATGTGACACAGAGTGTTGGACTGGATGGGCCATTGGCCTGATCCAACATGGCTTCTCTTGTGTTCTTATGTGACACAGAGTGTTGGACTGGATGGGCCATTGCCTGATCCAACATGGCTTCTCTTATGTTCTTATGTGACACAGAGTGTTGGACTGGATGGGCCATTGCCTGATCCAACATGGCTTCTCTTATGTTCTTATGTGACACAGAGTGTTGGACTGGATGGGCCATTGCCTGATCCAACATGGCTTCTCTTGTGTTCTTATGTGACACAGAGTGTTGGACTGGATGGGCCATTGGCCTGATCCAACATGGCTTCTCTTATGTTCTTATGTGACACAGAGTGTTGGACTGGATGGGCCATTGCCTGATCCAACATGGCTTCTCTTCTGTTCTTATGTGACACAGAGTGTTGGACTGGATGGGCCATTGCCTGATCCAACATGGCTTCTCTTATGTTCTTATGTGACACAGAGTGTTGGACTGGATGGGCCACTGGCCTGATCCAACATGGCTTCTCTTATGTTCTTATGTGACACAGAGTGTTGGACTGGATGGGCCATTGGCCTGATACAACATGGCTTCTCTTCCGTTCTTATGTGACACAGAGTGTTGGACTGGATGGGCCATTGCCTGATCCAACATGGCTTCTCTTATGTTCTTATGTGACACAGAGTGTTGGACTGGATGGGCCATTGGCCTGATCCAACATGGCTTCTCTTGTGTTTTTATGTGACACAGAGTGTTGGACTGGATGGGCCACTGGCCTGATCCAACATGGCTTCTCTTATGTTCTTATGTGACACAGAGTGTTGGACTGGATGGGCCATTGGCCTGATCCAACATGGCTTCTCTTCTGTTCTTATGTGACACAGAGTGTTGGACTGGATGGGCCATTGCCTGATCCAACATGGCTTCTCTTATGTTCTTATGTGACACAGAGTGTTGGACTGGATGGGCCATTGGCCTGATCCAACATGGCTTCTCTTGTGTTTTTATGTGACACAGAGTGTTGGACTGGATGGGCCATTGGCCTGATCCAACATGGCTTCTCTTATGTTCTTATGTGACACAGAGTGTTGGGCTGGATGAGCCACTGGCCTGATCCAACATGGCTTCTCTTGTGTTCTTATGTGACACAGAGTGTTGGACTGGAGGGGCGACTGGCCTGATCCAACATGGCTTCTCTTATGTTCTTATGTGACACAGAGTGTTGGGCTGGATGGGCCATTGGCCTGATCCAACATGGCTTCTCTTGTGTTCTTATGCTTCTCTCTTTTGCGCCTCAACCCCACAAGCAAGCCTGACCTCATCAGATCTTGGAAGCTGAGCAGGGTCGACTCTGGCAAGTACTGGGATGGGAGACCTCCTTGAAATACCAGAGCCCAGAGGCAGAGACAGGCTTTATTCAGGCACCTCCCTGAATATATCATCCAGGCCCCCAATAGGGGTCAGTCATCCGAGGTCACCATGACTTCCAGGTCCCACAGTCACACACACAAACTCATACATGCACACACACATGACAAATAAATATGAAAATACCCCCAAAATAAACCTACAATCCTTTTTTTTCCCCATGCCATTTTCTTTTCCTTGCACTTTTCTCCTGTAAAAGGCACATTTTCCCCCAGTGTAACTTGTGTGCTAGTAAAACAGCATTATATGTACGTCACACATAGGGGTTACATCTAATGAACTGTATAAAATGTGCATAAAGTCAGTGCAACCTGCTTGTAAAACATGGAAAAACCCAGAGAAAACAATCCACCAGAAATGGGAAACAAACTGTTCATCAAAAATAAATATATAAAAATAAAGAAAAAAATGAAAAAAAAAAAAACCAGAACATTCACTGGCATTGCTAGCAGAGGGGGGGGAGGGGTTAGAATGAGAGCATAGCTGTAATCACAACACACAATGGCAAGTCAGAAAATGCATGTTGGCAGATGCATACTGGGCTACACGTTAATCTAAAATAGAATCAGTTTTATTTTATTTTTCTATTCTTATAGTGACAGCTCAGGAGGGGGAAAAAAAACTATTTGCCTTTCCAATATCTGGACCTATACTTTATTTATTTTGTTGAATTCCTATTAAGAAATTAAGACCACAGGCAAAATGTATTTTTCACAGTGTCCCAGATTCTTAAACAATGGGGGGGGGGGTATATATTGTTCACTCTGCAATGAAGGAAATATAATTTTTATTCTACACCATTTTCCTTCATTGCGGAGTGAGAGGCATAACCCAGTGCAAAAATAACATCTGGCAATTCTGGAAGGATAGTGTCATTGGAAAACACTGTGCAGTCCTTTATTTAACAAAAAGGAAATGTTCTGAATGACAAAGATTCCTCATTGTATGAATCCAGAATTTGCGATTAACTGGTTAGAAAAAAACACACAAATGAAGCACAGTGCTCTAGACAAAGTAGAATTGCCACAAAACATGGGAGAAGGCTGTTTAATACCTTTTTGGAACTTCGTGACATTAAAGAGATTATTTCAAAGATAGCTCAATTCTCAGGATGGTTAGGTTGAATGAAAACAGTGTTTAGACTTCTACAGAAATTGCAGTTAATTTGCAAATATTTATGATTTTTAGTTTTCTTTGAGACGAGTAATTTTTTTAAAGTTAGGATTTAAGAATAATAGAGTTAAATTCACACTAACACCTTATAGTGTGCACCCACTTCAACCTGAGTGATTATAGATCTCTTGGCTTATTGTTATTAAAAAGTGGCCACTGTTAGATGGGGTGTGTGTGTGTGTGAAGCTGGCACCCCCGGCAAAACAGTATGGTATCGCTTCTGGGGAAAACCCAGATGTGACATCATACCTTTCTCTAAGAACAACTTGGAAATCTATGTGTAAAACCACAAAGTCTCAGGCAATTTCTAGAGCAGTGTGAAATCACTTCTGGGTTTCCTGTGGAAATGAAGTCATGTTATTATGGCAATGGGATTTTTTGAAAGAAGAAGAAAGAAAGAAAGAGAAGAAAGAAAGAAAGAAAGAAAGAAAGAAAGAAAGAAAGAAAGAAAGAAAGAAAGAAAGAAAGAAGAAAGAAAAGAAAGAAAAGAAAGAAAGAAAGAAAGAAAGAAAGAAAGAAAGAAAGAAAGAAAGAAGAGAGAGAGAAAGAAGAGAGAGAAAGAGAGAGAGAAAGAGAGAGAGAGAGAAAGAGAGAGAGAGAGCGAGAGAGAGCGAGAGAGAGCGAGAGAGAGCGAGAGAGAGAGAGAAAGAAAGAGAGAGAGAGAGAAAGAGAGCGAGAGAGAAAGAGAGCGAGAGCGAGAGAGAAAGAAAGAAAGAAAGAAAGAAAGAAAGAAAGAAAGAAAGAAAGAAAGAAGAAGAAAGAAAGAAAGAAAGAAAGAAAGAAAGAAAGAAAGAAAGAAAGAAAGAAAGACCTAGCAATCCTATCTGGTACTCTGTTCAACTGTTATAGTATTAATATGGTTGTTTAATTCTCATGCCTCAAGGCAGGAGTGGCCAAACTCTAATGTAAGAGCCATGTAGAATAAATGTCAGATGTTTGAGAGCCACAAGACAGGAATGTCAGATGTTTGAGAGCCTTAAGGGAGGGAGGGAGCGGTGAAAAGAAAGCAACATTTACTTTAAATGCCTTCCACAGGTCCAGGGCCAGTGCTAGGCTTTCTGGCACCCTAGGAAATCACCCACTAGCACCCCCGCCCCATTAAAAATATAGGGAAATTGAAGTGTGCCATACTTAAAACTTTTCAGATTTTTAATTTTAATTTTTCAAAAAAAATGTGATAATAAGTGCTTGCCAGCCATTCCAGGAAGGAGGGTGGCAGGATAGAATGACATGGGAGGCCAAGTCACACATTGGGGGAGAGGGGGTGGCTTGGCTTTGTTGAGGGCAGCTTGGTGATGGGAGAGGACAAGGGGACAGTGGTCAGTAGCCAAAGTCATGCGTCAGGGAAGGGGCACCCAGTGGTGCCCCCTAGGCCAGGTGGCACCCTAGGTGGCCACCTACTTTGCCTACTCCCATGCACCGGCCCTACCCAGGCCAGTTGATGGGGTTGCGGGGGCTTCAATTGCCACACAATATCTATGAAATAGCCACATGTAGCTCCCGAGCCGCAATTTGGGCACTCCTGTTCTAGGATTTTGGCATTTTATTGTGCCTATTGATTTCAGTTGCCTAACACACCCTACCACATTAGAAAAGTGGGCTAATTTTTTGTTAAGTGTTTTGTGGGTTTTATTTTTTAAAGCATACAAACTTATCTCCCAAAAGGATGCTGCTTTGAAAATATTTCACATTGGAACAAACCTGAAATGCTGGACAGAAACCCATACCGTATAGTCCTCTTAGGATCATAATGCTTGAAGAGTGGGGTTGAAGAGAGGGCCACATTACAGAACAGCATGTTACAAACTCTCAGGGCTTTTTTTGTAGCAGGAACTCCTTTGCATACAGGTCAAACACCCCGGATGTAGCCAATCCTCCAAGAGCTTACAGGGCTCTTAGTACAGGGTCTCCTGTAAGCTCCAAGGGCATTGGTTACATCAGAGAGGTGTGGTCTAACATGCAAAGGAATCCCTGCTACAAACCCCCCCCCCCCTGCAAACTCTCTACTAGCAGTACATTTTGTGTCCTGTTCCCTGCACTGAAGACAAACCTTAATCCATAAACCTATTGTATATGCCAATATTTTTTAGCCTCAGATTCAGCAGATTGACAGACGAGTGCACAAAGACGGTATAGATGTAGGGGGTTTCACAATATTAGATGCACAGAGGTTTCTAAGTTTTTGTTTTTAAAAAGTTAAAAGTTTACACAGATTATTGTTTTGCTGTAACAGCTAGCTAGGATTGCCAGTTCCCAGGTCGCTAACAAAACATCCAGCCTGGACCTGGTAACATTATTCCAGACATACTTCAGAGCTTTTTTTGTAGCAGGAACTCCTTTGCATATTAGGCCGCACCCCCTGATGTAGCCGATCTTTCAATAACTTACAGAGCTCTTAGTATAGGGGCCCTACTGTAAGCTCCAGGAGGATTGGCTGTATCAGGGGTGTGTGGCCTAATATGCAAAGGAGTTCCTGCCACAAGAAAAAGCCTTCCCTGTAATATCATTAAGTATCATTAGTATCATTAAGAGCCCCATGGCACAGAGTGGTAAAGCTGCAGTACTGCAGTCCTAAGCTCTGCTCATGACCTGAGTTTGATCCCGGCAGAAGTTGGGCTCAGGTAGCTGGCTCGGGGTTGACTCAGGGGAGAAAGTGTAGATGACTGGGGAAGGCAATGGCAAACGACCCCGTAAAAAGTCTGCCGTGAAAACACTGTGAAAGCAACATCACCCCAGAGTCGGAAACAACTGGTGCTTGCACAGGGGACTACCTTTACCTTTTTATAGTATCATTAACTGAAGCCTGAATAAACTTTTTTTACAGAATGAATTTAATAGAAACACTTCCCAACTATGCAAATTGTTTTAACTAAAAACAACCTGATTTCTCTCTTGTCATGATGAACCGAAGGGAGTCTATTTTCACACCATTCCTCCTATTAAAATGAAACACTACTGAATTTTACTGTTTCATCAATGCCATATAAATGGCATAACACAAATAAATAGCTTTGAAAGGGACTAAAAAACTAACTAGATAATTAGCAATAAAAAAAAGACTCTTAACAATGAATTAGAAATGAATTAGGGAGAATTAGGAATGAAAAAAGGCCCCTAACAACAACATTCAGCTGAACTCGCTTCCTTCTTCCAGGAGACCCTGCCCAGTTTTCATGATATAGGATGAAACAGAGGAAAGGTGTTTTGGGTCCCCATTAGGGGAAAAGGTGTGGTATAAATGAAGTAAATAAATATATCACCATAAGAAGCCTTCCTTCCGTTTAAAGGACAAGTGGTAAGAAGAGATGGAACCTTCTAAGTGGTGTCACCCAATAGGAGTCAGCTCATAAATATATTTATGAGGCACTTACATTCCTTCCCCCCTCTCCACCAACATAATACCTGTTTATTATTTTTAGGATTTTTTTTTATATATATACCACCTCTCCACAGTTTGACCAATGATAGGAATTTTTTTTAGCTCATTAATTCATGGGGCTGCCATAAATTAGAAGAGACTTCACGGCACACACTCCAGAGTCTGTTTATTTTTTTTTTCTCCTCAAGACATTCTGGATGGATTGATATTTCTGCTGTTTAAATGAATTCTCTCTAGTCTCCTTTTTACTCTCTCCTGTAATTTTATTTTGTGTTTATTTTGTTGAATCTATTCTTATGCTTGATTGTATTGTCCTTCATCTTGAAGACTTCCCTCCCTTTCTTCCTCACTTAGAGAGGTCATTTGTCTCTTCTAAACCACTTCTCCAAGCCAAGTCAGCTGGCGGCATCCTGGAGAAAGCATTTAAAGTTGTGTTTCCCCCTCCCACATCTATTTTCCTTCCTTCCTTCCTTCCTAGTTTGGTGAAGTGGTTAAGTGTGTGGACTCTTATCTGGGAGAACCGGGTTTGATTCCCTACTCCTCCATTGCGGCTCCTGGAATGGTCCTGGGTCAGCCATGGCTCTTGTAGGGGTTGTCCTTGAAAGGGCAGCTGCTGTGAGAGCTCTCTCAGCCCAGCCCACCTCACAGAGTGTCTGTTGTGGGGGAAGGAGATAAAGGAGATTGTAAACCATTCTGAAACTCTCTGATTCAGAGAGAATGCGGCTGCCACTGGAGGCAGGCTCAGCAGCCTTGCATCCGGGGGCCGTTTTGCCTCCTTGAAAGGAGGAAGAGGGAGCTAGGCTTTATGGGAGACCGGGGGGGGGGGGAGCCGACATGCCCTAACGGCTGGTTCCGCTCCCGCTCCTCAGTTGGTGCCTCGTGCTTGGTCCACCCTCTCATCCCTTATGCAGTGTGGGCATCAGCTGGTTGCTATTATTTGGTGGGACCGGGTAGGAATTTTTTCACCTCTTCCTGTTTGGCTATTGGAAGAGGTGTTTTTCGCCTACCTCACACTGCTTGTAGAAGGGACTGCGGATTTGGCTAGGGTGTGGCTGGTTAAATAGGTTGGTCACTTTATAGGTTGGCTGGGTTTTTTTCTAACTTCCATTATGCAGCTCGGTGAGCACCATTAGCGCCCCAGTTTTGGGGCATGGGGTCTAGCTAAATCATTCCTGGGCCGTGTGGACTGGTTGAGTGATGAAGTGGACTGCCTTGGGTTTGCCTGGATTGATCCACCCTTTTGCCGTGCGGCTGGGGGTTGGAACTCCAGGGCATAACCTTTGCTACGCCGGCCGCATACAAGCCATTCATTTGGCTATACCTAGGGGCAGGGTGGCTCGCCCGTTATGCGGCAGGGGAGAGGTGTTTCAGCCCCTGGCCCTGTCGTGCTGCCTGCTATGTTTATAGCCCTCGTTATTGTATTCATAAATAAAGTGGCCCTTAGTTTACCCAAACCCTTGCATCCGTCTCTTTCTTCCATCTGTGGGGGCAAAAGCAGGGTATAAATCTGCGGTAGTCTTCTTCCTTCCTTCCTACTTAAAATAACTAACCTCCCACCAAGATCCTGCAAATCTAGTATAGTCATAATCCAGACAGGTGAGCAGAAACGTTCCTAAAATGGCAGTGGTCCCCTTGACGAGCTACAATTTAACATGTTTGATTTAATATGTTTCCTTCCCACAACAGAATCCTGAAATCCGGGGAGATTTTCTCTATACTCACAGTTATTCAGAAAGTAACACATCTGTTGGTCTTCTTAGCAGCACCAAGGGGGAAGCAAATGACCCTATGGATTCTTTTCATTGCTATTGTGAACAAAACCATGCAGAAATATATTCAAGCTGTATCTGAAGAAGTGAGCAGAGACTCACGGAAACTCCTGCTCTACCACAAATGTCGTTAGTCTTTAAAGGGCTGCTGGGTTCTTGCTCTTTTCTACGGCATGTGGAAAAGGTGCTTCTAATAACCACCAGGTTTGTAGTCCCTCTTCTCTGCTTCCCCGCCCCCCCTCAAGAGAAAGGTGGTTTTCAAAGGGGATTTTTAACATTTCTCAGACTGACCCAGAAATGCATACAAGGAGGATTAAAAACACCACAGGGTTACATCTGCTGTGGAAGCCGCAAGGTTTTAGGTGGACCTCTTCAGCAATGCCGCAGTGAGGACTACTTCTTTCAGAAATGAGGCTTAAAAGTCCTCCAATGGCACAAGTGCAGGTTCATTCTACAAGGTACGGCATTTTCGCTTTATTATGTAAAAGAAAATTCTTGTATTTTTAAGGGGAGATGAAAAGGCCTTTTTGCATTAGCGCTTTAGATGGCTCAGTTCCATCCACCCACTTTACGGCGATCCGTTTGATCTAATACTATTTCAAACATTTTTAAAGGGTATTCGAAGGAAACCTTTTTTTAAGCTTAATAATAGATTTTTTTTTCTCACCTGCATATATTATAATGCACTGTTCACCAGCAAGAGAAATATCAAGGCTACTGACTTTTAAGCAAACTATAGCAGAACTGCAGAGAACAAAGTCTTTTTTTTTTAATTTATCATCTTTTCATCAGTTGCTCCTAAGCTAGGCTGAATGGATTTGTTTGCAAGCTTGCTCTTAACGCATTGTATGTATCTGCATTATGTATAGCAGGGTACATACAGAGAACGTAAGCTCAGAATAGAATTTTGAGTCCTGGGCACTGTGAAAATAGCATTTTTCTTTTGCCAAAAAAGGGGGGAAATAAATACAACCAAAGATCAAAGAATAAAAACACATTCAATCACAAAGTAAGAAATCCCCCCCCAAATATATATATATATATATATATATATATATATATATATATATATATATATGTATGTATATATATATATATATATATATATATATATATATATATATATTTATTTATTTATTTATTTATTTATTTATTTTTTTCCTGGAAAACTGGAATAGGAGCTGGGAAATTCTTAGTGACTGGGGGTAGTAGCTGGAGATCTCTTGGAGTTAAAACTGGTCTTCAGATGATAGAGTTTCAGTTTGTTGGAAAATTGAAGGTCTCTTGTCTCAGTCTTCAGGAGGTCAGGTCACCATAGATTTAGTAAGATAGACAGGTCAGGATTCACAGAGCATCCTTTCCTTCCGGTTATCTGATCATACCCCTTCGAAGTAGAATGCTATTCTCAGGGACAATTTTCCTGCCTTCTGACTTGATGCACTCTTTCTCACACACAAAGAAGGAGGAGGGTATTATCTCCATCTTTGAACAATGTGTCCATAGAATCATAGAGCTGGAAGGGGCCTCCGGGGTCATCTAGTCCAGCCCCCTGCCCAACGCAGGGAATTCACAAATACTACCACAGCCATCCTAGTTAGGTAGGTTAACTTCTGGACCCACCTCTCATCTATACTGTCCAGTATGGAATTCCATATAATAAAGAATTTGTAATAGTTTTGAATCTGACTCCGGGCTCTGTGTAACTTTGTTAGCTTGCAAGTATCAAGGCTTCACGGCGTGGAATTTGCCTGGTGCATTCTGCAACATTGATAGTGATTTCTGCCTCTACTAAAACCAGAGAATCCAACACAGTTCACTTGGAGAAAATGGCTGGTTTGGTAGTTGGTTTCTATGGCATTGTAGCCTGCAGGAGTCCTTTCCTGCCCCAAACCCCACCTTCTTCAGACTTCACCCCCCCCCCCCAAAATAAAACCCAGGAACATCCCAACCCAAATTCACCAACCCTATCAAGTGCACCTCTGAGGTGGTTTCATTCACTCCAGCTCAGCCTGCATGAAGGAAGCAGTCCCTGAACGTTTGTGGCACAAGTCAACAACAATGCTGTATCAAGGCTATTTGCCAGTTTACATGGACCGGGTTGAAAATAAAGCAAAAGAGTTTTCATCTAAAACATTAGGAAGAACTTCCAGACAGTTAGAGCGGTTCCTTCGGAACAGGCTTCCTCGGGAGGTGGTGGGCTCTCCTTCTTTGGAGGTTTTTAAACAGAGGCTAGATGGACATCTGACAGCAATGCTGATTCTGGGAACTTCAGCAGATCATGAGAAGGCAGGCAGGAGGGTCGCATCAGTGCTTAGTTTATTTATTACATTTGTATCCCGCCCTTCCCTGACCGGCTCTGGGTGGCTAACAACCGTTAAAGCAACACAGCGCTAAAAATAAAATCGCAATACAAGCATCAAAAACATTTCATACGATTTCGTACAATTTAAAAACATTCCATTCAGTTCCAATTTCATTCCCCAGAATCCAAGATGGCGTGCTTAGTTCTTATTGAGCACTACATATAATGATGCCGTTAGGTGTTGTTTAGCACTCTACAATTATATTGGGACAGGTTCGAATACCAATGTTGTAGGATGGTGGAATAGTGGTCGCCTCCCCATTAGACGTCACGTGCCAGTCTAAACAATTCTGTCTTGCAGGCCCTACAGAATTATGGCAAGTCCCGCAGGGCCCTGTTTTCAGGGAGGGTGTTTCTCAGGGCAGGATCGGAGTGCTCTCTGGCCATTTCCTACACACCCAGGGAAATGCCGATTGCCACTTTGGGGCCAGGAAGCAGTCTTCTCCAGGCCAGCTTAGCCAGGGATCCTGGAGGGTTTTGCCATCTTCTGGGCATGGAGCACAGGTAACTGGGTGCATGTGTATTTGTAAATTTCCAGCATTATGCAAGAGGTTGGACTGAATGGCCCTGGAGGTCCCTTCCAACTATGATTCTATGAAATTCTTGACTGCTCCCTGCTCACTCCTCGCCAAAGCCATGATGCAACCTTCAGTTGAGGCCTGGAGTTTTCCTGGAATTACAACTGCTCTTCAGACTTCCCAGCTCTGCAGACTTCCAAACATAGGTCAAGGACTGCTTTTGCAGGAAACAAACAGGTAAACTCAAAAAGAGTGGACTCACTAAGAATTCTTCAGCCTGAAACAGTGATTTCGGAACATGATGAGATATTGCAGGAGGTGTGAGGTGAGGGGAGATGTTCAGTGGAGCATCACAAAGTAGGAATGGGTTGTGCACTGTGGACTGAACCTGTCAGCAACTAGGGTTGCCAATTCCCAGGTGGGGGCAGGGGGTACCCCATTTTGGAGGCCCTCCCCATGCTTCAGGGACATCAGAAAGTGGTGGGGAGGGAAATATCACAGAATCATAGAGTTGGAAGGGACCTCCAAAGTCATCTAGTCCAACCCCTGCACAATGCAGGAAACTCACAAACACCTCCCCCTAAATTCACAGGATCTACATTGCTGCTGGGCATGCCATTATTCCCTATGGAGACTCCCATGGGCTATAATGGAAAATTGATCCATGGGTGTCTGGGGCTCTGGGGAGTAGAGTTGCCAATCCCCAGGTGGAGGCAGGGGATCCCCCAGTTTGGAAGCCCTCCCCCTGCTTCAGTTGGTATCTGGCGCTCTGGGAGGGGGCTGTTTTTTGAAGCAGAGGCACCAAATTTTCAGCATAGCATCCAGTGCATCTCTCCACTATACCCTCCAAAAAGATTGGACCAGGAGGTCCAATTCTCTGAGCGCCAAAAGAAGGTGCCCCTATCCTTCGTTATATCCAATGGAGGAAAGTCATTTAAAAGGTGTGTGGTTCCTTTAAAATGTGATGGGCAGAACTCCCTTTGGAGTTCAATTATGTTTGTTACAACTTTGGCCCCGGCTCCACCCCTAATGTCTCCCGGCTCCACCCCCCAAAGTCCCCAGATATTTCTTGAATTGGACCTTGGCAACCCTGCTGGGGGGAGGATGGTTTTTGATGTAGAAGCATCAATTTTCAGCATATCATCTGGTGCCTCTCCTAACCCCCCCCCCCCCAACCCCCCCATGTATAAAAAATATTGGACCAGGGGGTCCAATTCTATGTGTCCCAAAACAAGGTGCCCCTGTTCTTCATTATTCCAAATGGAGGGAAGGCATTTAAACGGAATGTGGTCGCTTTCAATATGATGGCCAGAACTCCCTTCAGAGTTCAATTGTGCTTGTCACACCCTTGCTCCTGGCTCCATCCCCAAGGTCCCTAGATATTTCTTGAGTCGGAGCTGGCAACTCTATCAGCAACCCAACAAGCCGTTTTCACATGTGTTGCCAACAGAGGTGAACTCAAAATCTCTGAAAGGACCATTTTCCAAATTGCTGGATGGAATTCTGATTCCACCCCACTTCTTCGTTTAACTTTGGTGTAGCGCTTTCTGTTAAATTGTTCCTAGTGTTGAACATAAGCAACTGTAGCCAATTAAGGATCCAAACATAACAAAATTACAGGTAGTGGGGAAATACCCAGCATAAGCAGAGATAAGGACGCAGGAATATAGACATGGGTCGTCCTGCAGAAGTTTAAAAAAAAAAAAACTTATGCTGAGCAAAATAATTTTTCCTCTCTTTCTCTCCCTACACATGGGCAACCTTCACGTCTCTTCCAGGTTATGACTGAGCCAGCAGGAAATATAACTGCTTGGGGGATTAATCCCAATCCCGGCTGTGCAAGATCTGTGAATTAAATGCCGCTTCCTCTGCGACCTAACAGAAGAAGTCATGTTTTTGAGGAGACTAACTGGATATAAAATATAAGCAACGCTGTCCTGATGGGGGACACCGACGGTGACATGCCAGGACCCCGACTTCTTAAAACAGATAATGAGGATGGAAAGTGTGTTTCTCTCCCTTTGGAGAGGGCAGGAGGGAAGGTTGTTACATCGGGAAACCTTTCTGATCCCAGTTATTTTTGGAACGGGATGCTAAACAATGGGCTTCCTTGCATCCCCCCTGCCTTTCTCTTTCTCTGTAGAAAAGAGCTCTGCTGTTCCAGACTTGCCCTGTGTTTAAGTTCTGCTAACGCTTTGCTCTGTTTTTGTTTTTAAAATAGGGTCAGTCTGAAAAAGCGGTGCAATTAGAGCTAATTTATCTGATTATTGCAGTCTATGGCAACATTGCAGAGTAGCCAAAATGAGAAATTGATTGTTATCGGTACTTATTGACCACCCTCTTATCTATTTGTCCCGAGGTTTCAAGGAGGGAAAGGAGGGGTGTAGAACAATTGCACAGGACAAAAAGAGAGAGAAAAGAAGTTAATAGTAGTAGTAGAAGAAGAAAACATTGGATTTATATTCCGCCCTCCACTCAGAGTCTCAGGGCGGCTCACAATCTCTTTTATCTCCCCCCCCCCACTACAGACATCCGGTGAGGTGGGTGGGGACTGAGAGAGCTCTGACAAAAGCTGCCCTTTCAAGGACAACCTCTGCCAGAGCTATGGCTGACCCAAGGCCATTCAGCAGCTGAAAGTGGAGGAGTGGGGAATCAAACCCGGTTCTCCGGATAAGAGTTCGAGCACTTAACACTACACCAAACTGGCTCTCATTAGATCAGTATTTAACCACAGGGGGTAAAGTGTAGATGACTGGGGAAGGCAATGGCAAAGCACCCTGTATAAAGTCTGCCAAGAAAAACGTCATGATGTGATATCAACTCATGGATCAGTAATGACTCGGTGCTTGCACAGGGACTACCGTTTACCTTTTTACCTTCATATTTTGATAAGGGGTCTGTTATTGCTATAATGCATATCCAAATCCTGAAACTCAATTTTAATTCTGGCTATTTATATTGATTCTGCAAGATTTTTACTTCATTTCAAAGATGTCTGGGTATTTGCACTTTTGTTCCATGTTGTGAGCAACAAAAACAGCAGCAATCCAGAATTCACAATCAAGCATATGTTCCAGTCAAAAAGAGAAGCAGAAAACACTTCTTAAAAGAACTACGCCACCCCCATATTTTGGCACAAGGCCCGCACACAAAGAAGCTGCCCACATTTTGCCCAAGTTAGCACTCCTACACACACAAGCGCAGTGGCCGTCTGAAACATGGCCAAAAGTGTAGCTAGGCATAGGCTGTTTACAAAAAACAAACAACTTCAAGTTCTTTTTAAGACCACCATGTATGTAAAACGGGGTACCAGATTTTGAGACCAAAAATATGTACCTTTTTTTGGGGGGGGGGATTGCTGCTCCAAGAAAAGTTATTTTATTTTTTGGGGTATACATGGTCTTAGTATATGTCTGCATGCTCAGAAGCCTGATGTCTCACTGGGTGTTCAGTTATTTTGAATAGTTCAAGATGATAATGACGGCAGCTTTTTTTGAACAGGAACACAGTTCCAGCTGGCTTGGTGTCAAGGTGTGGTGCCTAATATGCAAATGATTCCTGCTGGGCTTTTTTCTGCAATGGTGATGTCAGGGGGCGTGGCCTAATTATACAAATGACTTCCTGTTGAACCTTTTCGACGGAAAGTCCTGTGTGAAACAATGCTAACGGCAAGGGATGTGGCCAAATATGCAAATGACCTCTTGCCGGGCTTTTTCAGCAACACCCCCCCCCCCATAATAACAACAACAACCAGCAACAAGGAATTGAGAAAGCAGATATCCATCATGGCTACTAGCCACTGATAAGCAACGTTGTCCATTAATTTGTTCCACTTACAAATTGGCCTTACCAATTGGGATGGGGAGAGAGAGAGGGGGAGGGGAAAGCGAGAGGGAGGGGGAAGAGAGAGGGGGAAGGGGAGAGGGGGAGGGGGAAGAGAGAGAGGAGAGGGAAAGGGAGAGAGGGAGGGCGTGGAGGGAGAGGGGGAAAGGGAAAGAGAGAGGGAGGAGGCAGAGAGGGGGAAAGGGAGAGAGGAGGGAGGGGGAGGAAGAAAGGGAGAGAGGGAGAGGGGGAGGGAGGGAGTGGGAAAGAGAGAGAGAGAGAGGCTTATTGTGTTGTTTGTTTAAAGCCTTCATTCCATTTCTCCTGGATGAAGCTTTGGAAGGTGTACAGCATGGCATTATACCTTATCAAGGCCCTTCCCTCCCTCAACCCCTCCCTCCCTCCCTCTGCCCTCTAATCTCCAGAGCTGCCAATCCAACCTCGAAAACAAACCCTGTCAACACAACCTACAGAGGCCTTTTATACCTTTATACTAATAAGGGGTGCCGACTGCCCCCTGGAGATCTGAGGGTGGTGCCAAATGGGAAGGAAGGAATACAGGGCGGGGTTGTACCTAGAATCTACGGCAGTTCGCTGAAGCTGCCTATTCGTCCAGGAGAACTGTCCTCTCTAGTCTGCGGAGCTGTTGTATACCCTGGAGAACTTTCGCACCACCTGAAAATTGGTGTCTCTATTTGTGAGTAGCTAATTGGTGCTTTTCAGAGACGGATTTGAACCGGGGCTTCCATGTTGCTGAGCTCTAATGTAAGCCAACCCTTCTCTGATCATAAACGGAGAAGAAATCAGTAGTAGGGGTTATCTCTACTGAACAAAACACCTTTTTGCCTGTGAGGTATACAATGTGGTAAAAAACCCACCAAGAAATTCCTTTCTCTGGCTTCCAGAAAACAGTATCTAGAGGTGATTAAAACCAGAGTAAAGAAGTTTGTGGAAGAATCCGCCCGCCCCCCCCCCCCTCTTTCCTGCAGAAGAAGTGACAAATAAGTGATTCATCAGGCTTCTGATAAACAAGTCAAGTAATTTGGCTAGTTATGAGATGAACTATTAAGTTGTTTCTTGCAGGTAGTTAGCGTTATTGAAGTAAAGTCTTCTTTGAAAGTGTTCCCCTGTGTGTTTTCAGAAGCAGTTTAATAGCTTTCATCCTCCAACACTCATCCTACCTTTCAGGATGTACTGCTCATTCCCCCCCCCAACAGAACGCACATCATTTTGTCTTTGCTCCCATTTTATGGCACACCACTTCAGTGCCATGTTTTCCGTCATTGCCGGAGTTGATGCAAAAGTTTATACTCATCTTTATTTACTTTCCACCTCCCTTGTGTTGCCGTCTGAAACATGGCCAAAAGTGTAGCTAGGCATATGGCTGTTTATAAAAAACAAACAACTTCCAAGTTCTTTACATATATGTAAAATGAGCACCAGATATACCGCAGGTGTTGCTTGTCTCTGCTTGCCCATATTAATTCTTGGCCCTTTTCTTCCAAAACCTGTTGAACAAATTGCTGGTTTACCATTTTTTTTCTTATTGTAGGGCAGGGGTGGCCAAACTTGCTTAATGTAAGAGCCATGTAGAATAAACATCAGGAGTTTGAGAGCCGCAAGACATGAATTTCAGATGTCATTCAGATGTAGGGAGGGAGGGAGGGAGGGAGGGAGGGAGGGAGGAAGGAAGGAAGGAAGGAAGGAAGGAAGGAAGGAAGGAAGGAAGGAAGGAAGAAGGAAGGAAGGAAGGAAGGAAGGAAGGAAGGAAGGAAGGAAGGAAGGAAGGAAGGAAGGAAGGTGGGGAGGGAGGGAGATGGGGATGGAGGGAGGGAGGGAGGAAGGAAGGAAGGAAGGAAGGAAGGAAGGAAGATGGGGAGGGAGGGAGGGAGGGAGGAAGGAAGGAAGGAAGATGGGGAGGGAGAAGATGGGATGGAGGGAGGAAGAAATGGAGGGAGGGAGAAATGGAGGGAGGAAGGAAGGAGGGAGGAAGGAAGGAAGGAAGGAAGGAAGGAGGGAAGGAGGGAAGGAAGGAAGGAAGGAAGGAAGGAAGGAAGGAAGGAAGGAAGGAAGGAAGGAAGGAAGGAAGGAAGGAAGGAAGGAAGGAAGGAAAATAGATGGGTGGAGAGAGGAGGGAGGTAGAAAGAAAGCAACTTTATATGCATTTTCAAAGCCACTGGCTTGGCTTGGAGAAGTGATTTAAAGAGACAGATGCCTACTCCAAGAGGGCCGATGGGGCTGTGGGGGCTTCAAGAGCCACACAACATGTGTGAAAGAGCCACGTGTGGCTGCTGAGCCACAGTGTGGCCCCCCTGGGCTAATGCAAGCAGTTTGTTGACCAGAATAGGCAGACTAATGTCTTCACTTTGGACTGACCGAACGAGGAAACCTTTAAGCTTTGGCAAATATATGTTTGCCTCTATTTTGTCCTGACCCGGAGAGCCTGTGCTAGCCTGATCACATCTGATCTTGGAAGCTAAGTAGGGTCTGCCTGTTCATACTCCCCCTCCCTCAATCCTACATCCAGGGTTGCTACACAGAGGTAGAGGAACCCAGGAAGTCCAGGGTTGCTTTAAAAAGTCCCCTGTGCAAGCACCAGTGATTTCCAACTCTGGGTGATGTCACATCACGACATTTTCACGGCAGCCTTTTTACGGGGTGGTTTGCCATTGCCTTCCCCAGTCATCTACACTTTCCCCCAGCAAGCTTGTTTACCAACCTCGGAAGGATGGAAGGCTGAGTCAACCTCGAGCTGGCTACCTGAACCCAGCTTCCGCCAGGATCGAACTCAGATCGTGAGCAGAGGGCTCCGACTGCAGTACTTCAGCTTTCCACTCTGCACCACGGGGCTCTGTTCCAGGATTGCTACGCAGAAGCGTATGATGGCAAAACACCTCTGTCCTTCTCTTGCTTTGAAAACTCTACAGTGTTGCCATAAATCAGTTGTGAGTTGACAGTCAAGAAAAATCAGTCCTAAGAATTTGGGCAGATAGGTGGGATGTAAATATTGTGAATAGCTATTTCCCCCTCAACCTTTCTGCCTGTCCTCTCATGCAGTCAGTAAAACACAAAGCTAAGAGACTGATAACCTTGTTGGGTGTTGCCTTCAACAAAAAATGAGGAGCTGAGGTATGATGCCTTTCAACCCATCTGCCATGGTTACCCTGAAGCTATTAGTAATAACTGAAAGAGAAGTTTGTTCTGTTTTTTTTTATCCCCAGCAACCTTTTGTGGTTTCTGATAAATGAGGCATTCAGATAAAACTGGCAAGAGCTGAAACACCAATTTTCTGGAGATACTCAAAGATGAAAAGGCAAACAAAGCTGGCAAAGAAAGGGATGTATGGGACGTTAACCAAAGAGCAGTTTACAGTAGAAAACATCTTATTTGCATCATTTGTTTTATTTATGGTAAACCATACTGAGCACCTGTAAGGGGGGAAAAGCAACAACCACTGTTATAAGCTCCAAGATAACCTTCATAGTTAGCGTTGCCAGGTCCAACTCAAGAAATATCTGGGGACCTTGGGGGTGGAGCCAGGAAATTTTGGGGGTGAAGCTGGGACCAATTTCCATAGGGTATAATAGAGTGCCGTGGACACTCAGCCCCTCCCTCCATCCTGCTTTCTGATAAACCTGAAGCTGGGGGGGGGGGCTCCAAACCAAGGAATCCCCTGATCTCAACTGGGGATTGGCAACTATAATCATAGTTCAAACCCATCTAGTCCTGTGTTAGCCTGCTGAGAACTTTTACGTGAACATCTGGCAAGTTACCTTGATCTTCGTCTTTGGGATGCTAACTAAATCCTTGATTAGATTCTGTACTTTGGGTGTGTGTGGGGGGGTCAAAATTCCTCTTGAGCGCCATGCTGAGCAGTTTTGCCTGTGTGACAGACACCGAGACTTCGAATTGTCAACGTTCAGGTGGATCCTGGAGATCTCTCAGAATCAGAACTGATCTCTGGGTGACAGAGATAAGTTTCCTTGGAGAAAAATTACTGCTTTGAATGGCGGACTCTATAGTAACTTACCTCGTTGAGGTTCTGCCCCTTCCCAGGTTCTGCCCTCAAACCTCCAAATATTTCCCAACCCTAGAATGCCCTCTCTTTTAACTGGAGGTGCCAGGGGTTAAACCTGGGACCTTCCACATGCCAAGCAGATGCTCTATCAGTACAGCCCCTCCCGACTTCATTACAATTCAACCCCTCTTTGTACCTGTGCAGTAAGATGCATCCTTTAAATGAGCAGCGGCAGCAGTCTTCCGCAAGCAAAACCATCTCTCCAAGTTGCCGGCGGGCGAGGAAGCTTTCCATTCTAGCGAGTAAATCCCCTGGGGCCTTGTTGTGCAGCTAATCATGAGAAGTTTAAGCCTGCCGGTTTCAAAGACTCCAGAGCTGTGAGCACAGCAGGTGTTTTGAGGCCTTTCATCAGCTGGGTACGGAGAGAGGCAGAAAGCGCCAGAACCTCAAACGTGGCCTTCTGCAGAGATTCTCATTAGGTTGTGCGGCCTGTCTAGGAACAGCATGAGGCATGGAGTGGAAAGGCTAGTTTCATGTCCGGTAGCACCTCATTTGTTTACTTACTTTTTTGATGTATGGTTCACCCTGCCCCGCAGCAGCATAATTAAAACAAGTCTTAAAATACTAATCATAACAAAATCAATGGCACACCATAATATGGTTAAGCTTATCCGGGGGAAGATATGTGGAACTGCTCTGTCTTGCAGTCCCTGCGGAACTGTAAAAGATCTAGCAGGCCCCAGATCTCAGCTGGGAGAGAAGAAGGAAAGGAAAGGTCCCCTGTGCAAGCACCAGACGTTTCCGACTCTGGGGTGACGTTGCTTTCACAACGTTTTCACGGCAGACCTTTTTACGGGGTGGTTTGCCATTGCCTTCCCCTGTCTTTTACACTCCCCCCCCAGCAAGCTGGGTACTCATTTGACTGACCTCGGAAAGATGGAAGGCTGAGTCAACCTTGGGCCGGCTACCTGAATCCAGCTTCCGCTGGAATCGAACTCAGGTCATGAGCAGAGAATTCAGACCATGGTACTGCAGAAGAAGACTGCAGATTTATACCCCGCCCTTCTCTCTGAATCAGAGACGCAAAGCGGCTTACAATCTCCTATATCTTATATCTATATATATTGTCTCGAGGCCTCCTAGTAGTCAGGCTGCTCCTGATACTAGCCACCAGGGCCAGATTCACCATTAGGTCAAGTAGGCACTGGCCCATGGGCCCCCAGACCTTTAGGGGCCCTGGACCGGCTCCCCCCCCCCCCGCTTGCAGCCCTCAGAGTCTGCATGTGCAGATAACAAATGAGCCACTCTTTGCCCAACTTGCTTAGTGTGGATGCTGCTGGTGTTGCCAAGAAGAAGATGATGATGATATTGGATTTATATCCCACCCTCCACTCCAAAGAGTCTCAGAGCGGCTCACAATCTCCTTTACCTTCCTCCCCCACAACAGACACCCTGTGAGGTGGGTGGGGCTGGAGAGAGCTCTCACAGCAGCTGCCCTTTCAAGGACAACCTCTGCCAGAGCTATGGCTGACCCAAGGCCATTCCAGCAGCTGCAAGTGGAGGAGTGGGGAATCAAACCCGGTTCTCCCAGATAAGAGTCTGCACACTTCACCACTACACCAAACTGGCTCTCAAAACCTAGGAGAGGTTTCGAAAGCAGGAGAGGTTCAGAGGTGGTATTTGCCTGCCTGCCTTCCTTCCTTCCTTTTCTCAAACAACAGACACCTTGTGAGGTAGATGGGGCTGAGAGAGCTCTCCCAGAAGCTGCAACTCCTATGAGAGCTCTGGCTGACCCAAGGCCATTCCAGCAGCTGAAAGTGGAGGAGTGGGGAATCAAACCCGGTTCTCCCAGAAGAGTCTGCACACTTCACCACTACACCAAACTGGCTCTCTGCCTCTCCCCCACAGTTCTGTCAAAGGGGCTGTTGAGAAGGTGGCTGCAGTGGGGGCCATGGGCGGCAGGGTGGGTCTTCCAACTCCGAGATTATTTGCAAGCCCCGCCCCGCAAGATTTTGACTGCCTAGGGGTCTACACGGAGTTTAATACAGCACTGCTAACCTCACCAACTTTGCAGATGCTAGGTAAAATCAGAGAGCCTCTTTATAATATGTAAGCCTTGAGGGTGGATTCGAAAGGGGGCAGCTGGAGGGGAAGGGGAGTCTGTTCCACACTTTGCAAACAGCATCCCAGAAGAACAAAGCAGGAATCAAGTTGCACCTTTAAGACCAACCAATACCCCTTCCAAAATTAGTGGTTCTGGGGCGGGCAAAAAGTTCTCATCTTCCACAGTGAAGACGGAGGCAAAAAAAATTCATTTAGCTTCTCAGCCATTTCCCTATCCTCCTTCAGTAATCCTTTTACCCCATGGTCATCCAAGGGCCCCACTGCCTCCCTGGCTGGTTTCCTACTTCTACTTCCTACTTCTACTTCTACTTTTATGCCATCCCAGAATAAGCATCCCAGAAGGACCTCTGCTGGGCGCAGGAGAAGGCCTCTGTGTTGCTATCAGCCTTCGCAGCTAGCTGAGAACACAATCTGTCGCTTCCTCCCTTCCTCCCCTCCGCTGGTGAAGGCCTTAATTCACACTGAGACGCTTGTCCTGTAACAGAGGCAAGCGAGAACCCATAAATAAACCTAGTGCATATGTAAATGGATCCCATTCTGCTTTTGATTGATTGACAGGTGGAGAAAATGAACAGCAGTCGCATGAAAGGACATGGAGAATTTCCTCGGGGGGGGGGGGGAAATGCTAGAAAAAGAACAGACATATATATTTCCCAGCACTTTTTTCCTTGGCCTTCGCCTTCCTGAAGGGTTGCGGATGGGGTTTAAGTACATTCTGGTGAACAGTAGGAGATCTGAGGGAGAGTCTGTTGCTCAGGATAAATCCCATAGGAGACAGATCAAAACTTTGGTCTATGACAGGGGTGGGATAAATTGTGGCTCTTTCATACACATTGTGTGGCTCTTGAAGCCCCTACCACCCCATTGGCTGGCTTGGAGAAGGCATTTCTCCCTTTAAATCACTTCCTCATTGAAATCTGCCTCCGTTCCTGAGGACTAGAAGGTAGCAAATGTCACCCCCATCTTTAAAAAAGGTTCCAGAGGAGACCCGGGAAATTACAGGCCAGTCAGTCTGACTTCAATACCGGGAAAGTTGGTAGAAACCGTTATCAAAGACAGAATGAGTAGGCACATTGATGAACACGGGTTATTGAGGAAGACTTTAAATCACTTCTCCAAGCCAAGTCAGCCGGCGGCTTGGAAAACGCATTTAAAGTTGCTTTTTCTCTACCTCTCTCCCCCAACTCCCTCCACACATCTATTTTCCTTCCTTCCTTTCCTCAGACATTTGATGTTCATGTCTTTGGCTCTCAAACATGCTTATTCTATGTGGCTCTTACAAGGGGTTGTTTTGTAGAAAAATAGGTGGTGGAGCTCATCCAGGGATTGTTATGCAGCTGCACCTACTATTCAATGGGCAAGGTGGGGAGGAGGAGGAGGAACCCTCAGAAAGGTTCAGGAGCTCCTGTGAGCTCCTGCTGAATTCAAGACTTGGCTCTTACATTAAGCAAGTTTGGCCATCCCTGGTCTATGATGTCAGGAAGATTATTTTAAAAAAATATATATTACAAAATGCCTCAGAAGATGATGCACAGTAAAAGAAAAGGATGAGAGGGAAGGGTGTTCTTAACTTCACTGTGGTCTTAGCTTCCCCCACCCCCCAATCCATTGTCATTCCATAAAGAAAGGGAAATGAGTATTGTAATCTTTTCTTTCTAAAAAAAACATCATGGTGGGGTCGCCAGACTTCAGATGGTTGATGGAAAGAAAGAAAAAGGGAAGGGAGGGAGGAAGAAAGAAAGAAAAGAAAAAAGAAAGGAAGGTAGGAAGGCAGGAGAAAAGAGAAAGGAAGGAGAAAGAAAGGAGGGGGAGGGTGAAGAAAGGAAGGAGAAACAAAGAAAGGAAGAAAGAAAGGAAGGAGAAAGGAGAAAGAAAGAAAGGAAGGAAGGAGAAAGGAGAAAGAAAGAAAGGAAGGAGAAAGGAGAAAGAAAGAAAGGAAGGAGAAAGAAAGAAAGGAAGGAGAAAGAAAGAAAGAAAGGAAGGAGAAAGAAAGAAAGGAAGGAGAAAGAAAGGAAGGAGAAAGAAAGAAAGAAAGAAAGAAAGAAAGGAAGGAAGGAAGGAGAAAGAAAGAAAGAAAGAAAGAAAGAAAGAAAGAAAGAAAGAAAGAAAGAAAGAAAGAAAGAAAGAAAGAAAGAAAGAAAGAAAGAAAGAAAGAAAGAAAGAAAGAAAGAAAGAAAGAAAGAAAGAAAGAAAGAAAGAAAGAAAGAAAGAAAGAAAGAAAGAAAGAAAGACCCCCTCCCAAAGGGGGCAGGGAAACAGCTAATGCAAATGCATTCTATAAAATGGGCTTCCTTCTTTAATCAAACAAACAAACAAACAAAAAATCCTTCCTTTTGGCCAAGGATCACTGACAGACACTCCCACATTTTGACATACTACTGTTTTGCTGCTTTCGCATGCTCATGCTATTCAGATCAAAGGCTCGCTCAATTTGTTAATTTTACTATTCTGTCATTGAATCTTATATTTGTACCTTTACATTCTAAATCACTGCCTACCAGATCATTTTACTTCACTGTCATTGGTTCTTAAATCTGTACCATGTTGCATTCTGGGCCACTGCCTACCAGCTATGTATGGCTCTGCTCCCTGTGCCAGATTCCTCGTCTGATGAAGTGTGCTTAGAGAGCGCATGGAAGCTTATGTTCTGAACAAAACAAAGTTGGTCTTAAAGGTGCAATCGACTCCTATTTTGTTCTACTAAGCTTTCAATTTGTGACATGAAAGTTCATGTTTAAAGAGTGGGAGCTTGTTGTAGGTAAGATTATCTTTCTTAAAACAGAACAAAAACCCTACAGTTGACCCACTAGGTCCAAGCCTATCAATGAATATCATGGAAGGCCTACTTCCAGTGTGTGTGTGTGGGGGGGGGCACTAAATTTTCTCCTGTGAGCTGTTCTCAAGTCATTCAAAACCATTTCATGCATGCTATTAAAATGGGGTTATGAAAGGTCTCAAGACTTAGAATGGGTGAAAAAAGTGACTGTCCACTTCCAATACAGGCCATAAATTACACGTCTAGAATTTAACAATTATTTCCTATAAAAGTTATGTCATGGAGTGAAATGGACAAACTAACAAGAAAATTAAGAGACTATGATTTGGAACTCTTTAAGTTGGAGTGGAAGAAGTTCAGAAGATACGTAGAAAAAGCGTGGAAAATAAAAGGACATTGGACAACCTTTGATAATGATCAAGTTTTTAAAATAAGAATATAACTTTGGGGTTTTTAACAGTTAAGGGTACCTTTAATATTTGTTTCCTTTAAGTAAATAACACTGGCGGGGGTCAAGTAACGGGGGGAGGGGTGGGGGAAAAGTAAGATATGGGGTAGAAATTTTTTTTCTTTTTCTTTAAGTTTCTATAAGTTGTAGATATAGTTTTGCTACCATATGTTACTAATAAAAATTGTTAATCATAGAATTTAACAATGATTTCCATAATAGATTTAAAAAAAAAACTTTTGAAAAGCATGAAGACTATCAAATGTACATGAAAAGGGAAATGAAGAGGCAAAATCTGAGCAGGCAATTGGCAAGTTTCAACCACTGATTTTTCCTCAGATCAAGCCTGTTGCTTTTTCAAACTGTTTTTTCATTTTTTTAAAAAATTAAATGGAACAAGGAATCACAGAACCCCAAGAAGTGTAAAGGCTGTGTGAAGTATGGCTCTAGGACATATTTTCTGCCCAAAGGGAACCAGCCCCTGCTAGGGAAAAGAAAGGACCAATATTGCTTTAATTTCATTTTGAAAAGAGAACCTTCACTCAACAAACATTGCTTAGCTATCAATATCTGGGTCATCAAATTTTGAGGCCACTTCCCCCACCCTTGGACCCCAGACCCCTTTTTGTTTGCGTACTTTTGCGGGAACTGCTTGACAGCTTCATTCAGCTGTTAGTAACAAGCGCAAAAGTATTGATTACTTCTGAGTGCCCTAATGACAAGAGAGCAGGACGGCGACGCAGCGCAGAGGCGCAAGCTTTCTGATTCCAAGTGAAATTATAGCCTGCCCTACAAGACTGCACAATAAATCAGTGAACAAATCGGCCAACGCAGGGCCCAGGGGTAGCTGAAGTGATACTGAGACATTACAATAATGAAAATTTGAAATACCTTGCACCCTATCGATTTCTCTTAACCCGAGTAGCTCCCACGGCGCACGATTACAAGACTGTGCGCCGGATCATGAAACGCACAGGAGATGCTGATGAAAAATACCGACAGGTCTGTTGTTAGCAATAAACTTCTTGCAATGCCTTTTAAAGAAAGGCTTATTTTGTATCTCCCTGAGATCCACAGCGTCTTTCCCTCCATCAAGTTGTTCAGATCTTCAGAAGAGTGGTTTTCGTACTGTGTTCCACAGAATTCTATAGTTCCTTGGATGTGTGAACATGGGTTTTTGATTGAGAAGGAGAGTCACAACAGGCTAAGGAAGATTGTGAATTTTCCGTAACAGCAAGTTTGACTCAAACAACTCCTGTTGCTTTTTCCACTGTGGGAATGAAATCTGTTCTCCTTTATTTTGCCCTTCTCACTAATGCACATATTTTCCATACGAACATAAGAAAGTAAGAGAAGCCATGCTGGATCAGGGCAATGGCCCATCCAGTCTAACATGCTGTGTCACACAGTGGCTAAAAAAACCAGGTGCCATCAGGAGGTCCACCAGTGGGGCCAGGACACTAGAAGTCCTCCCACTGTGCCCCCCCAAGAATACAGAGCATCACTGCCCCAGTCAGAGAGTCCCAACATACACTGTGGCCACTGATGGACCTCCACTCCATACGTTTATCCATTCCCCTCTTGATGGTGTCTATGCTTGCAGCTGCCAACACCTCCTGTGGCAGCGAATTCCATGTGTTCCAGAATTCTTTGTACACCAATAGACCTGAATTATACACATTAGTGGTATGGTATTATCCCTTACACAATGCATGTTATAGAGGTATATGTGTTAAGCGCTGTCAAGTCACTTTTGACTTATGGCAACCCTGTGGATTAATATCCTTCAAAATGTCCTATTGTTGACAGCATTTCTCAGTCTTGCAAACGGAGGGCCGGGGTTTCCCTTGATGTCTTCATTTCCTAATTCCTTCCAATTTCCCTTGCATTATTGTCTTTCCTGGGGAGCCTCGTCTTCCCTTAATGTGAACAAAGTACAAGAGAGAGTTTGGTGTAGTGGTTAAATACGTGGACTCTTATCTGGGAGAACTGGGTTTGATTCCCCACTCCTCCTCCACTTGCAGCCTTGGGTCAGCCATAGCTCTCACAGGAGTTGTCCTCAAAAGGGCAGCTGCTGTGAGAGCTCTCTCAGCCCCACCCACCTCACAGGGTGTCTGTTGTGGGGGGAGAAGATATAAGAGATTGTAAGCCGCTCTGAGTCTCTGATTCAGAGAGAAGGGTGGGGTATAAATCTGCTCTTCTTGTTGTTGTATTAATAGAACTAGCTCACAGTTTTTTAGCCTCTGGCTCACACTTTTTTGTCTTCGCTCAGGAGGGATGGCCCTGGAGCAAACTAATGTATGCAGTAGCTCACAACTTTAATGCCAGTAGCTCACAAAGTAGAATTTTTGCTTGCAAGTATCTATCATAAGTCACTTTGAGACTCCTTCAGGGAGAGAAAAGAGGGGTAAAAAAAAAAGAGGCTTTTCTCCTTCTCCCTTCATTCTCTTGTACATGTGTATGGATAATGTGCAACCTAAATGGAGGGAGTCCACAGTGCTTGCACACACAATTACTTGCTAAGAGATTAGTCCCCTTAAAATATGTGCCCAAGGGATTCACCGGACAGAATTAAGGACAACCTAAGTGCACAGCACTTAAGTCTGCCTTCGAACAAGAGACTGTAGATCATTTACTGCCAGACTTCCGTCTTCTTGGGTTTAAGGGCTGGATTAGACCTGTCAGCAGCTAGCAAGTCAGATCTGCTCCTATAACAGGAAGAGGAAGATGGGAGTCCAGTTTTAACAGCAGCAGAGGCTCAAAAGCTGTGGATGGAACTCTCCCTCTATCAGCCAACGATTCCTCTGCCTTTAGCCTGTGTCCTTTGCCCATCCATTCTTCTCCTTAGGGTTGCCAAGTCCAATTCAAAAAATGTCTGGGGACTTTGGGGGTGGAGCCGGGAGACTTTGGGGGTGGATCCAGGAGCAAGGTTGTGACAAGCATAACTGAAGTCCAAAGAGTTCTGGCCATCACACTGAAAGGGACCGCACACCTTTTAAATGCCTTTCCTCCATTGGAAGGAAAGGGGCACCTTCTTTTGGGGGCTCATAGAATTGGAAGCCCTGGTCCAATATTTTTGAAACTTGGAGGGTGTTTTGAAGAGAGGCACTGGATGCTATGCTGGAAACTTGGTGCCTCTACCTCAAAAAACAGTTCGTCCCCCAGAGCAGATCAATTCACCATTATACCCTATGGAAATCAGTCTCCATAGGGAATAATGGAGTGCCCAGCAGACATTTCCTCCCCCCCCCCCAACTCTCTGATGACCCTGAATCATGGAAAGTGCCTCCAAACCAGGGGTCCCCTGCCCCCACCTGGGGATTGGCAACCTTGCTTCTCTTAGTGTATGATTTTTCCCCTCCTCCAGCTGTTTCTCCCATTAAGTTTGTGAGAGCATGGTGAACATTTCCGCCAAGCCAAATTTGAATGCAAGCCTCCCCACAGTACTTAATCGAACCTGGTAACGCATCCACTCTCTTACTCCCCAAGCAAGCTCCAATTTTGGAAATTAGTTTGGCTGAGCTAAGAGTACTTCGGACAGGAACTATACAGGGACCCACGGTGGAGCACAACTTCAGTGCACAACTTTTCCTATAAAATCAGACCCAGAAATATTTTGTATGTAATTTGGGGAACCACCTTTGCTTCTCCCTTGCCTTGGAAGCCCCTTGCTGGTGTCGCCTTAAGTTGTAAGCTAAGCAGGGCCAATACTTGGAAGGGAGACCACCAAGGAAGACTCTGTAGAGGAAGGCAATGGCAAACCACCTTTGCTTTCTCACTTGCCTTGAAAGCCCCTTGCTGGAGTCACCAAAAGTCATCCATAACTTGACAGCATTTAACACACACACACAGGTAAAAAAAAAACTCTGGCCACTGTGTTCTCCATTTGATTTCACTGATAGTTAAGCTAAAGTTTTCCTCAGCCTAATTTTACCAGCTCTTCTAAATACACACACATACACAAACACACACATACACAATGCCATATGGACCTATGCCTTCCTCTCTGCCTTGTCCATTTTGTGTAGACAACTTCTATTTCAGCACAGCTGTCAAAACCCCATGTTCTACACTGCAGCTATGAGTAGACTGTCTGTTCCGTTGACTGCTCAACGGCTGTGAAAAAAAATCACAAAACATTTGCAGCTGCACACACAGGCATACATCCTTCCGTGGCTGTGTGCTTGACTTCCTACAACTGTAAGCCCATACATTCTAGAGGTAACAAAGTTATGCACGCCAATATTCCATTTAATTGTGTGTCATGCTAGATCATTAAACGCAAATTCACACAACACAAGTTGCTTCTTCCTTAATTAAGTTTTCCAGTTAGCTGCTGCATTATGACAAACCAAAATAAGCAAGGGGTTCTACTGGGCCAGCCGTTTCTGCACAGTCCATACAATTTTTCGTTCTTTCTTTTGCAACCTGTTAACAGCTTTTAAATTTTGGAAGTTGGCTATTCCAATCATAAATTATTTTGCTTCCCCTTCTGTACGAAACATCTTGTGTGGACAATCCTGCCAGGGAACAAAGATCACAAAGACAAGGAACAATCCTGCCAGGGAACAAAGACAAGGAACCCTCTTGACAGCATTTCTGACAAAAGGAGATGGTTTGGTGGGTATAAGAGAGAAGGCCTTTTCAGTGGCAGCCCCACAATTAACCAGGATGGTGCTCCTGGCTCCCTCATTCTCAGCCTTTAGGAGGCAGCTGAAGATGGTTTTATTCAGGACTGCATTTGATTAGTATTAGTTATGCCTAGGCAGGGGTGGAATTCTAGCAGAAGCTCCTTTGCATATTAGGCCACACAGCCCTGATGAAGCCAATCCTCCAAGAGCTTACAAAAAAGAGCCTTGTAAGCTCTTGGAGGATTGGCTACATCAGGGGTGTGTGGCCTTATATGCAAATGAGCTCCTGCTAGAATCCCACCCCTGCCTACAGGTATTTTAAATTCTTGATTTTTAATTGGGGGTTTTATATGTATTTTATACATTTTATTGGGTTTTGTCACTCTTTGAATTGTAAGCTGCCTTTGAATCCCAGTAAGGTAGAAAGGTGGCTAATGAATGCTTTAAATTAGTAAGTACGGTAAGTAAGTTATGAAGTTTTGTTTCTGGACTAGGGGCTAGAAGGCCTGAGTTCAAATCTCTACTATGCCAGGGAAAATCACAGTTGACCTTGGACCAGTCACTATTTCTCAGTTTAACAAACCTCACAGGGTTGTGAGGTAAAAATGGAGTGGGGAGGGGAGAGTGCTCTTGTAAGCTGTTTTCAGTCCCCGTTGGGGAAGGAAAGTGGAGCATTAATATATCAACCTGTGTCTCACACCTATCTGAGTAAGAACATAAGAGTAGCCATGTTGGATCAGGCCAATGGCCCATTCAGTCCAACACTCTGTGTCACACAGTGGCCAAAAACAAAAACAAAAAAAACCCAAGTGCCATAAGGAGGTTCACAAGTGGGGCTAGAAGCCCTTCCACTTTGCTCCCTCCAAGCACCAAGAATACAGAGCATCACTACCCCAGAGAGAGAGTTCCAACAATACACTGTGGCTAATAGCCACTGATGGACCTCTGCTCCAGATGTTTATCCAATCTCCTCTTGAAGCTGGCTATGCTTGTAGCCGCCGCCACCACCTTCTGTGGCAGTGAATTCCACATGTTAATCACCCTTTGGGTGAAGAAGTACTTCCTTTTATCCGTTTTAACCCGACTGCTCAGCAATTTCATCGAATGCCCACGAGTTCTTGTATTGTGAGAAAGGGAGAAAAGTACTTCTCTCTCTGCTTTCTCCATCCCATGCAGAATCTTGTAAACCTCTATCGTGTCACCCCGCAGGCGACGTTTCCCCAAGCTAAAGAGCCCCAAACGTTTTAACCTTTCTTCATAGGGAAAGTGTTCCAAACCTTTAATCACGCTTGCACTTGGTCCACCCCACCCCTGAAACTTTGCATTTTTTCAAGACCAGTTAATCATCAATGAATAAGTAGAATCATAGAGTTGGAAGGGGCCATACAGGCCATCTAGTCCAACCACCTTCAAAGACCTAGAGAGAGCCATCCTGTCCTCCCTCTACCTCCTCTCCTCCAGAATGAACCTTCCCCTCAGCCTTTCCTTGTACGGCTTGGCCTACAGGCCCCTGATCATCCTCCTCGCTCTGCTCTGCACCCGCCCACATCCTTCTTGAAGTGAGGCCTCCAGGACAGCACACCAGACTCCAGGTGCGGCCTGACCAATGTAGTGTACAGCAGAACTATGACATCTTTTGGTCTGGATGTTATGCCTCTGTTGATACACCCCAAGATGGCATTTGTGTCACTGTCGTGGCAATGTTGTGACACAATATGTGCACATTAAGTTGACTTATACGGAATAGGACCCTTGGTTCATCAAGGTCAGGCTTGTCTACTCAGACTGGCAATGGCTATCTAGGGTCTCAGGCTGAGGCCGTTCCCATCCCCTCCTGCCTGGTCCTTTAAACTGGAGATGCCTGGGATTGAACCTGGGGCCATCTGAACACCAAGCAGAGCCTCTACCATGGAGCCACAGTCTCTCTCTACAGCATTCCAGGGTCTTAGGCTAAAGTCTTTTCCATCCCCTCCTGCCTGGTCCTTTAAACTGGAGATGCCGGGGCTTGAACCTGGGGCCATCTGAACGCCAAGCAGAGCCTCTACCATGGAGCCACAGCCTCTCTGTACAGCATTCCAGGGTCTTAGGCTAAGGTCTTTCCCATTACCTCCTACCTGGACCTTTTAACTGGAGATGCCGGGGATTGAACCTGGGGCCATCTGCATGCCGAGCAGAGGCCCTACCACTGAGCCACAGTCTCTCTCTACAGCATTCCAGGGTCTTAGGCTAAAGTCTTTCCCATCCCCTCCTGCCTGGTCCTTTAAACTGGAGATGCCGGGGATTGAACCTGGGGCCACCTGCATGCCGAGCAGAGGCTCTGCCACTGAACCATGACATTTCACTTGTGTAAATGGCATGCACAGAAGAAATGAATGAATAATCAGTACAAACAATAAAAAAAACAAAAAACGGGGGACCAAAACCATTCCCAGAGGCAACAAAGGGAAAAACAATGAAAAAGGCTTTTTTATCTCTACTCAAACCCTTATTTCATTCCCCCCTTTCAGATAATGTATAACATATTGAGCCAATTAAAACGGGTTATCTTTGTGCTGTTACTGAAGAAATGTAACAAGAGAAATAGTCTTTACCTTGAGTCAGAAACTCTGGTTCATTAAAAAGTATGGGCAAAGTTTTGTTGTTGTTTCTTTCTTTTTTTGGTTATTTTAAATCAGGTGCTTGTTTCATTTCTATTAATTAAAGTCAGCGTAGAGTCAGTCGTGTACTGCAAACTTAAGTTACGGCACTGAGCACTCGGCATTAAAACACATGCTACTGTGTCTCGTTTCTGACTTTCCCTGTAAAGAATACAGTGTTCTATTCAAGAGAATAATTAATGCAACTTTATGATTTTAATAAACCAGGGGTGTATGAAATATAATCAGGTTCCCATTTGCATCCTTCCAACCACTACCGTCTTTGTCTCGTGGGATTTTTTTTCCCCCTCTTTGAGAATAACGGAGATTATAACAGAGGGAAATAAAAGAAGAACGAAAGCCACCAGATGTCACTGTTGCAGCAAACAAAGTCAAAAGATGCCATATTTATACGACTTCTTAAATTAAAGCGGGGGGGGGGGAGATAATGCACTCTGTGTATTTGTTTAAATTATTTTGATCGCAATCCATCAAAACAGCTTCACTGGGATATTAACTATGCAATATATCTCATGTGTTCAGTTTCAGACTAAAAACCTTGCGCTGGCAATAAAGGGATGTGTGGGGCTTGAACAAGGGTCCCGAAAGGTAATATTTTAATAACTCTGCCCAGTAGGGGAATTATTCCATCTTGCGGATTACGACAGTTACGTGTTAGCCTCTCAGTCACCGATAGAGTTATGCAACATGGGCTGAATGTGTGAGATCAGCGGATGGTTGCTGCAACTAGCAGGAATCAAGTAACCGAGACCACCACAGCTGGAGGATATCACTTCACAATGGCAACTGGGAGGGGGCTGCATGTTGCAACATATGCAGTAGGAAGAAGAAGAAATTGGATTTATATCCCACCCTCGACTCCAAATCTCAGCGTCTCAGAGCAGCTCACAATCTCCTTTATCTTCCTCCCCCACAACAGACACCCTGTGAGGTGAGTGGGGCTGAGAAGACTCTCACAGCAGCTGCCCTTTCAAGGACAACCTCTGCCAGAGCTATGGCTGACCCAAGGCTGTTCCAGCAGCTGCAAGTGGAGGAGAGGGGAATCAAACCCGGTACCCCCAGATTAGAGTCTACACACTTAACCACTACACCAAACTGGCTCTTTTTTTTTGGGGGGGGGAGATAGTGTATTGAGGAGAAAGCTGGTCTAAGGAGAGCCAGTTTGGTGTAGTGGTCAAGTGTGCGGACTCTTATCTGGGAGAACCAGGTTTGATTCCCCACTCCTCCACTTGCACCTGCTGGAATGGCCTTGGGTCAGCCATAGCTCTGGCAGAGGTTGTCCTTGAAAGGGCAGCTTCTGGGAGAGCCTTCTCAGCCCCACCCATCTCACAGGGTGTCTGTTGTGGGGGGAGAAGATAGAGGAGATTGTGAGCTGCTCCGAGACCCTGTCCTTGAAAGGGCAGCTGCTGTGAGAGCCCTCTCAGCCCCACCCACCCCACAGGGTGTCTGTTGTGGGGAGAGAAGTTATGGGAGATTGTAAGCCGCTCTGAGTCTCTGATTCAGAGAGAAGGGCGGGGTATAAATCTGCAGTTCTTCTAATCTGGAATGCTGATTTTGAAGGTAAAGATTTTGAAGGTAAAGATGGAGCACAGGTCCATCAGTGGCTATTAGCCACAGTGTGTGTGTATATATAAAAAAAAATTGCCACTGTGTGACACAGAGTGTTGGACTGGATGGGCCATTGGCCTGATCCAACATGGCTTCTCATATGTTCTTATGTGACACAGAGTGTTGGACTGGATGGGCCACTGGCCTGACCCAACGTGGCTTCTCTTATGTTCTTATGTGACACAGAGTGTTGGACTGGAGGGGCCACTGGCCTGATCCAACATGGCTTCTCTTATGTTCTTATGTGACACAGAGTGTTGGACTGGATGGGCCGTTGGCCTGATCCAACATGGCTTCTCTTATGTTCTTATGAGGTATTCCCCATCCCACATAGGGGAGAGTCCATGGCTCATTGGAAGAGCTTCTGCTTTGCATGCAGAAGGTCGCAGAATCAATCCCTGGCATGTCCAGTTACAAGGATCAGGTAACAGGACAGCCAGTTTGGTGTAGTGGTTTAGGCACCGGCCAAGAGCTTTAAAACACAAGAACCCTAAATGTTTTTGAAACTGGTGGTGATTGTGGCGATTGGTCTTCTTAAAATGATTATCTTGAGATTTTTTTTTACATAGACTACCTTCTCTGTGTGTGTGTTATGTACAGTAAATTCCCTTTTATCCTGGGGAGGAGGTGGCTGAGGGGTGATACGATCACCATCTTCAAGGACTTGAAGGGCTGTCCTATAGAGGAGGGTGTGGAATTGTTTTCTGTGGCCCCTGAAGGTAGGACCACATATTTCATCTATGGCGCATTTAAGGGAACCACACATTTAAACTATCGTAGCTTCAGGAGATCACAGCAAAATGTGCATAATTCATTTGCAACCCTGCAAAATGTGCATAACTCATTCATAATGCCCCGCTAATGAATCTTCAGGCATCTCCTAAGGTTAAAATATTTGGTGCCAAGAAACTGCCTGTTAAACACCCAGCGCATTTATAAATCACAAACTGAAGCCTCAACAAACATGCTATTTCCTTCCATATTTATGGCAGCAAAAAGAGTGAGAGAGAGAGAGTTAGAATAATGAGAGCTGAAAGATGAAAAATGGCAAAGAAGCATGGGATATTATCACGCCCAATCTTCTCACCGCACTTGCCATCTGTAATGGCAGGTTTCTCTCTTTCCCTCCTTTTGGAGTTCTCCACAAAGAGAAATTAGAACACAAAAAAACTAGCAATTGCAAATGCAGAAGATGATTTGCCACGATTCTCAACTCCCTTGGTTATTCGCTACAAGACACTGATGTGTTTCTTGTGTATCTCTTGTTAACATTTCATGGACTAACTCCCATAAACATACGTCTCTTCTTGTTCCCAGTACTTTCTTCTATCACACCGACAGATGGCTTCACAGTGAAGCATATGAAAATATTAAATACTTTATAACACCGTTGGAGATTCGACATCCCTAGGAGTAATGAGTATCTTGACAATTTCTTTGTGAGGAGACACACCAAATGCTTTCCACAGCCTGCTAATGCAACAACCTCTCCCCGAGACCCCTTTTCCACCTCATTCTCAGCAGCCGACAAGCGGCTTGCTCCGAGCCCGCTGAAAGTTGTTGTTACACCTATGTTTCTCCCTGTTTGACTACACACACATATTAGAACCTCTCGAGCATTTGATTAGCGTTCGCGTAAAGCTCCAAGGATTCCAACGCTGCAGCAAAAAGCAATCAGTGTGTTTGGGCTTTGCAGAAACTGTCGTTCTACAACTGCTGCAAACATTATTTCATGCTGAATAGAAGCATGACAAAATGCTAGCACAAAATTAGAACATGTTTATCAAGTACTGGTTTATATGTCTTCCCCTGCACGAATAGACAAGACAGGACACGTGTGAAGAGTTTCCCCCCCATTTCCCCCTGTTCTCCACTTTCTCTACCAGAAGAGCCTCTTGGCATCTTTGTGCCTTAGTGTTACAATTAGTGGGGTGAATCTATGGGATCACAATGACTGATAATTCGCATGCTGCCATACACTTGTTGTTAGCTCCTCCCTTTAACACTGTGCTTTGGACTACTGTGAGAGTTAACAGACTGAATTCCAGACTGCAGGAATGAGAGGTGATGACATTGTACTCCTAGCACAAAACAAGCCCAGCTTTTTGTTCCGGCACCTCAGATTCAGGTTTTTAAAAATCAGTTCTCAGCTTTCGACTGAAAGGTCTTTGCTACAAAAAGGCACACAATCCAACAAAAGTTATTAGAATTACAGTCAAACCATATGCTCTGTGAAAGTTATATAACGTTGTCATGTCTGCTCAAAAAATACCTGGGGGCTTTGGGGTTAGAGCCTGGAGACTTTCTCATTCCATCAAATAAATAAATAAAAATATAGCAGTGCAGTTCCCCTGAATATAATCTTCATTTCCTCATCCCTAGCAGCTGGCTGCACTTTCACTAAATGAAAGTGAAAACAGACACACACACAGCAACCAAAATAAAAAAAAATTTCAAGACCACACTTTTGTTATCTCACTGGGCAATCACTTTACTCACAGGAGTTGCTGAATGCAACAATCTGCTGTATTTCCACCAACTTCTTCAGACTAACACAGAAAAACAAAAGTATAGCAGAGAGAGGTTTAGAGGGCGCAGTTTTCCTCTATCCCATAATCTAGTTCTAGCTAACTCTTTACTATCCATTTACCCATACAAATGACTTCTGAAATGAATGCAGGGGTAGTACTCTCTTCCTCTCTCACACACTCACTGGGAAAAGCCACATGGCTCCGCCTGCTCACCCCTCCCCATGCAGCTTTTGTGTCTTGCTGAGTTTTAAAGGCACACACACATTCCAAAACACAGATTGCAAGCTTCTTCCAAAGCTGCCAAGATCTAAAGGCACATCCTGGCTGTTGGGGTAGGGCTTTCTCCCTGTGTGAAAGCTGACAAGATCAGGCTACTCTGAGCCATCTGGGTCAAGGCAGGAGATGAACAGAGGTGGTTTGCCATTGCCTACCTCTGCATACTGACCCTGGTATTCTTTGGTGGTCTTCCATTCAAGTACTAAGCAAAGCTGACTCTGCTTAGCTTTTAAGATGTGATAAGAGATTTCTAAGATCTTGGGATATGAAGTTAACAAAGTTGCAGAGACTTTTCTGTTGGGATTACAAATGGAAAAATTTCCAAAAGAAGATAGAACTTTAATCTGGTACTTGCTCTCAGCTGCTAGGACATTGTATGCGCAGTCGTAGAAGCAAGAAAAAATACCAGAGAAATGGGATTGGATTGTAAAAATTGTGACATAGAGTGAAATGGATAAGTTAACAAGAACTTTAAAAGACTATGACTTAGAAGTATTTAAGATGGAGTGGAAGAAGTTCAGAAGATTTGTAGAAAAAGAATGGAAAATAAAAGGACATTGGACAGTTTTTGATAATGATTATGTGGGAGGAGGATATGAATTTTGGTTCTTATTAATTAGGGGTACCTTTTATAATGATGTTTTGAATAGAGTACACCGGCGGGGGTCAAGTAATGGGGGGAGGGGTAGGTAGAAAGTAATATATGGGATAGAGAAAAAAGTAGTTATTAATGATATAAGAAACTGAATATATTGCCATATGTTACTAATAAAAATTGTTTGAAAACCAAGATGTGATGAGAGCTGACTAGCCTGCACTATCTATAATACCAAGGATTTGAATAAGTTGGGAGTGATGTTCTCTCTAAGCTGCAGAACCTTGTGAGCAAAAATTCCACTTTGTGAGCTACTGGTATGTATAAATAAATAAATACAACTTTATTTCAATAAACAGATTAACATTCAGGATCATAATCAAAATAATAGTCAAAATTATGATTCAACAAAGAGCTAGTCGCCAAAAAACATCCAAATGAACCACAAGTACAAACAGTGCATAACCAAATTAAAAACAAATTAATGCCAGACCAGTAACCAAAATTCCCACAAGAAAACTAATCCAGAAAAGGGGACCACTTAGCTAAAATAGTTGACCTTCAATGTGAAGTATGTCTCCCTTCTAAATTATATGTAATTCTGTCCAAAACAAAATACTCCCAGCTAGGCTTCCCAATCCCCAGGTCCCAGCGGGGGATCCCCCGGTTTTACAGGCTTCCCCCCTCCCCCAGCCAGCTGGCCAGCGGGGGAAGCCCCGCCCCCAGAGCCATCATGCACCTCTATGAACGATTCCCATAGGGAATGATGGGGAATTGATCTGTGGGTATCGGGGGCTCTGGGGGGGCTGTTTTTTGAGATAGAGGCACCAAATTTTCAGTATAGCATCTAGTGCCTCTCCCCAAAATGCCTCCCAAGTTTCAAAAAGATTGGACCAGGGGGTCCAATTCTATGAGCCCCAAAAGAAGGTGCCCCTATCCATTATTTCCTATGGAAGGAAGGCATTTAAAAATTTGTGCAGTCCCTTTAAATGTGATGGCCAGAACTCCCTTGAAGTTCAATTATGTTTGTCACACCCTTGCTCTCGGCTCCGCCCCAATGTCTCCTGGCTCCACCCCCAAAGACTCCTGGCTCCACCCCCAAAGTCCCCAGATATTTCTTAAATTGGACTTGGCAACCCTACTCCCAGCATTTGCTTAACCAGGCCACCAATAAAGGAATCGAATTATGTCTCTAGTGTAATGCAATAGCATACTCAGCCACATTGGGCAGCAAAGATAACAACTCCTTCTTTAATTCAGGAAGTCTAAAATCATCCCAAATGTTTAGGAGACAAATTTGGGGGGATAATGGAATCCTTACTCCCGTAATATAAAAAGCTTCCATAATGATTTGTATACTGGTATAAATGGTGTGAGCTACTGGCATTAAAGTTGTAAGCTACTGGCATAAATTATTGTGCTCTGGGGTCATCCTTCCTAAGACAAAAATGTGTGAGCTGGAGGTTAAAAATCTGTGAGCTAGCTCACGCTAACTCAACTTAGAGGGAACACTGGCTGGGAGTATAATATTTGAACAAATGCAAGAAAATATGTCACAAAGCACTGCAAACTGTAAAAGGGGGAAATGGGGTCCAGGCAGTATTTTGCCCCCCCAAAATCCCTGGAATTGTATCTTTTGCAACAAGAAATGCAGATCAGTAAATGCAGAAGAGCAAGCATGAATTCCTTTTCCACTTCTTACCTTAGGCAGTCACATTTACTTAAGAGACCAACGTGTTTGCAAAGTCCTATCCATATTAAGCCCAGCAATGGTCAAAGACGTAATTTTGCTGAGACATTCGGGATAGTACCAAACACAGCATCTGTTTGAGCTCATGCCCTAACCAAGTAAAAGCAAACTATCCTGGGTTTGATCTTCCTTACCATGGTTTATGCGTTGCCGTGAATGGGCACAAACACGCGCATGAGAATCCATACAGGGCTTATTTATCAATGGTTTTGCCAGAAACAAGAACCACCTTTTGACACGGGAGTGTACTGGAATCAGTTTCACTCCTAAAGGAATACACAACACAGAGAGAGTATATCCCAGGCTCACAGTACATAAGAATAGAATTATCTCAGTCAGATATACCCATATAGTGCTTGAAAAGGCAGAGAGGCAGGCCTCTTTCTGTCTCACATAAGAGAAGCCATATTGGATCAGGCCAATGGCCCATCCAGTTCATCACTCTGATCAATTTTGCACTAGACCTGTAATCCTGGTTTAGCCCTGTCCTCAAGCTGACATTCTACACTAGAATCAGAGAAATCAACTCTATGATTCTATGATTTTAGTGTAGAATGTCAGCTTGGGGATAGGGCTAAACCAGGATTACAGATCTAGCGCAGAAATGGTCTCTGTGTCACAGAGTGGCCAAAAAAACCCAGGTGCCATCAGGAGGTCCACCAGTGGGGCCAGGACACTAGAAGCCCTCACACTGTTGCCCCTACCAAGCACCAAGAATACAGAGCATCACTGCCCCAGACAGAGAGTTCCAACAATACACTGTGGCTAATAGCCACTGATGGACCTCTGCTCCATATGCTTATCCAATCCCCTCATGTACAAGCAGAGCTTCATTTGGTTCAAAACAACAGGTTAAGGGACTCCATGAGCAGTTGCATCCTATTCCAACTTGCTAAAGAGGGAAGGTTGCTGGGCACCGTATTTTTCTAGATTCCAACCAAGAAAATTCAAGAAAGACTCCAAGAAAAGTGAGTACTGGGAGGGGAAAGCGCTGAGACCCCTAATCAACTGAATCCAGCTAGAATACAACATGCTTGTTACCTGCTTGTTGGAAAGACAGATGGAGCACAGACACTTAGTGTGATCTGTTACAGAGCAGATTTGGTCATTCCATCCTGATTACAGAAAAAGGAATTCTATTTCCCTAGGGATGGCCAATGCCACCTGATCTCAGAAGTTAAGCAAGGTCAGCCCTGGATAACATTTGGATGGGAGACCACCAAGGGAGGCCAGGGTCGCAACAGGGAGGCAGACAATGGCAAACTGTCTCTAGTTAACAAAGCAGGAATCAAGTTTCACCTTTAAGACCAACCAAGTTTTTATTTAGAACGTCAGCTTCCGTGTGCTCTCTAAGCACACTTCATCAGACGAGGGGATCAGGGATTGTCTGATGAAGTGTGTGCTTAGAGAGCACATGAAAGCTAACGTTCTAAATAAAACTTGGTTGGTCTTAAAGGCGAAACTTGACACCTGCTTTGTTCAACTGCTCCAGACCAACATGGCTGCCCTCTTGGATCCATCTCTGGTTAGTCTCTTGGCTTGAAAACTGTACGGTGGTCACCATCAGCTGATGGCACTTAACACACACAAACACTCAGGGTATAGTTCCCGACAGACAATTAGTACCAAAGACCCCTGACTTCATTATTCCTATATACGTGCATGTGTGGATCATGCCAAGGAGACAGACCTATCCAAACTAGAAGCTTGCATCTATGTCAAAGTTCTTCCTCCAAAAGAACTAAAAATTGAAATTTGATGAGGGTGCTGAGAAATCTCTTTTAAACCCACTTCCACTGATCTACAGTTCTCAACGCACACACACACACACACACCAGTCCCAGACAGTGCATTTTGTGGTAGTTTAGGTCTGTGATATAGATCTTTCCCTAAGACTGAAACTAATGGCACTTGAGAACTGTGCATTCTCCATGATGTTCTTCACATGATATAAAACTGGAATATGAAGTAGAAGTAGTAGTAGTAGTAGAAGAAGTTGAAGAAGTAGAAAAAGAAGTAGAAAAAGAAAAAGTAGTAGTAAAGGAAGAGGAAGTAGAAGATTTATTTTCATGGAAGAAATATTTTGGACTCTTCCTGCAAACATAAGAGGGTGTCTTAATGGTGATATGGTGAGCATCCCAGAGTCCGTATATGGAGTGGGCAGCATACAAATTTAAGTTAAATAAAAATAAATAAATAAATGATCATCAAAAAAATACTATGTTCCCCATTGGGGGGTATAAGCTTTCAAGAGTCAGATCTCCCTTCATCTGATGTCTTTCCGACAAGGCATCTGTCAGCGAGAGCTTTGTCCCTTGAAAGCTTATTCCCAACGTCTTGTAGGGCTCTAAGGTTTGGCTAGACTTGAATCTCGCTCTTTCACCACAGACCAACATGGCTACCCTCTGAAATTGTGTTCACAAAGTGAGCTTTTCTGCTCTTAGCAACGCAGCTGCATGCAAGCATTCCATGGTTGTGAGTGTACTGGTGTGGAGTTGGCAGCCACTGTAAAGGCAGCCAGCCAATGGCTGCTCTTGGCAAACACTAAGAAACCTCCGCCTTAGAAAATCCGCTGGGTTGCTAAGGTTGTTGGGAAATGCAGTTCCGCTCAGCCTTCTGGTTCAAATTTGGAAGTCCACAAAACTATATTTCTTATCAACTCCAGCAGGGAGTCTTACTGCAGAAATGCATAATAATAATAATAATAATAATAATAATAATAATAATAATAATAATAATAATAATAATAATAATAATAATAATAAGTTTTTATTTATACCTTGCCCTCCCTGCCAAGGCAGGCTCAGGGCGGCTGGAAAGACATGCTAGAAAGACATGCAATGTAAAGGTCATGATGCCAGCACCGCTAGTGACTACATTATGGGGTCAGGGTAAGGACCAGAAAGACCACCCCAAAGGTAGGAAAAGGTATTTGAGATTTAGTTATTCATTTACAAATAGATACGAATGAACTAGATAATGCTTTGGATGAAGGGTTTTGGGATTTTTGTCTGGTCGCTGGGGCTGTATCCAGCCAACATTCAGCATATGGAAAAGACTGGAGGGCCAACCTCAAACAATTGCCCTGTTCAATATTGCCCCCCATACTTTTTTAATCAATGAGGGTCTTATAATTCTCACCATCAGGTATTTACCCTCTGATGCTGTTTGGAGAAGAGGACAGATCTACTCCTTCCATTGCGACCCAGCTCCTTCACTTTTAATAGTAATGGTGGAAACACCGTATTTATAAACAAAAGAAATCCAGAACACGTAAGTTGCCGTTGTAAATAACCAAGTATTAATGTGAGACTGGTAATGCTGGACTCCTTCACTTTATTCATATCTAAGGACGTTTACTTGGGATAAGTCTCCTTGATTTCAAATGATCTCAACTTAAATAAAACCAGAATCATAGCCTTAATCAAACCATCAAGTGCTTCATCCATGGTGTTTTTTTTTTGTAGCAGGAACTCCTCTGCATATTAGGCTGCACACTCCTGATGTAGCCATTCCTCCAAGAGCTTCCAAGGCTCTTAGTACAGGGCCGACTGTAAGCTCCAGGAGGATTGGCTGCATCAGGGGTGTGTGGCCTAAGATGCAAAGGAGTTCCTGCTCCCCCCCCCTAAAGAAAGTCATGGCTTCATCCTTTTTTGATTCTACTGACTATTCCCATTTCCTAGTTAGATCTAATACTTAACATTCCGCATTTTTTCACCTTAGGCGGGCAAGGCAGTTGGCCCCCTTCCTGGAACGTGACGATCTAGCAACAGTGATCCATGCCACGGCCACCTCGAGGTTGGACTACTGCAATGCTCTCTACATGGGGCTGCCTTTGTGCCGAACCCGAAAGCTGCAGCTAGTGCAGAATGCCGCGGCCCGGCTGTTGTTAGGGCTCCCAAGAAGGGAGCACATCCGGCCGGGGCTCCGGGACCTGCACTGGCTGCCGATAGCTTACCGAGTCCGGTACAAGGTGCTGGTTATTACCTTTAAAGCCCTATATGGCCTAGGACCTGCCTACCTGAAGGACCGTCTCTCCCCGCATGTTCCCCAAAGAGTACTGAGATAGGGAACTCAAAATCTCCTCGATATCCCCGGGCCAAAGGAAGCCCGCTTAAAATCGACAAGGGACCGGGCCTTCTCTATTATGGCCCCCTCCTGGTGGAACCAGCTGCCGGAAGAGGTGAGGGCCCTGCGGGACCTCGCCCAGTTCTGCAGGACCTGTAAGACAACCCTCTTCCAGCTGGCCTATGACTAGCTGGCACAAGAAACTGAGCGTAGTTATACTGGATGTCTGCTGCCCCCAATGCTTTAAATGTTTTAAATGGTTCAATGTTTTAAATGGTTTAATGTTTAAATTTAAATGCTCTATGTTTAATGCCTATTTATGTTAGATTCCTGTGTTGTAAGCCGCCCTGAGCCACTTGTTGGGAAGGGCGGGATAGAAGTCATAAAATAAATAAATAAAATAAATAAAACATACAAAACAATGCTTCTTGTATTGACCACAATCCTGACCACAGTTACACAGCTTAAATCCCACTGATTTCAGTGGTACCTTTAAGCAGCACAAGTCAGGTTTGCAGCCGGTCATCTCAACACGCAGTTCTGCATACCGGATTTCTAGAGGGAAACTGCATTGACTGGCAGAACTGAAAATGCTTCCCAAATTTTGCAGGAATTTAGTGGGGGGGAGGAACATGGTTCAAAAGCATTCCTTGATTTAACTAAAACTAGGAGATTTGAACCATGCATTTCATTCCCCCCCCCCCAATATATTTTCAAACTGCAGCTACAGTACCACTGTTTCCCCAGAATATTTAGCAGAATATTAATTTTACAATAAAATCAGTAGGACTGGGAAACAATACCCACCACATGTAATGTCCAAATCTGCCATACTTGGTGTATATATAAATCTGGTGTACATATAAATCTGCCAGTTTGGTGTAGTGGTTAAGTGTGCGGACTCTTATCTGGGAGAACCGGGTTTGATTCCCCACTCCTCCACTTGCACCTGCTGGAATGGCCTTGGGTCAGCTGTAGCTCTGGCAGAGGTTGTCCTCGAAAGGGCAGCTGCTGTGAGAGCCCTCTCAGCCCCACCCACCTCACAGGGTGTCTGTTGTGGGGGGAGGAAGATAAAGGAGATTGTGAGCCGCTCTGAGACTCTTCGGAGTGGAGGGCGGGATATAAATCCAATATCATCATCATCATCATCATCATCATCATCATCATATTATTGTCAAAGTTGTGTGGAATAGTTGGTAAGCACAAACAAACTGTGCAGATATCCAACAACTTAGAGCAGGGGTGTCAAACTCATTTGTTATGAGGGCCGGATCTGACATAAATGAGACCTTGTTGGGCCGGGCCATGTCAGGCTGGGCTGGGCCATGTCAGGCTGGGCTGTACGTGTACCTGTTTAAGATTAAGTAGCAGATATATAAACTCTATAAAGGACACAGACAAACACAATTAAAGGTTTTGTTATAAAAAAAACCCCTTAAAATAAAACATGCTTAAAACATTAGCATTCATTGGTCTAATAGCTGGTTTCTTTGTATTTCTGCCATGGGATTCAGGGAACTGGGCAAAGGAAGCTCTTGCTCTTTCCTTTCTTCTCCAGGGGGCCAGGAGGGGGAGGAGCCTCAGCCAATAGGAGGAAGAGAGGCTTGGCTCAGTAGCTCTGCTGTACAATTGAGAGAGCCTGGCAAAGCAAGCTCTGCCTTTCCCCCTTCCTTCCCAAGGGATGAGCCTCAACCGATGGAGAAAAGAGAGGTCTTGCTCTGTAGCTCCTGTGTGATTGAGCAAGCCTTGCAAAGCAAGCTGTGATGCAGAAGGAAGCAAGAGAGAGGGAGAAGGAAGCAGATGACAGCCAGTTGCCCAAGAGCCTGATAGGAGCTCTCCGAGGGGCTGATTTGGCCCTCAGGCTTCATGTTTGACATCCCTGACTTAGAGATGTCTCCATGGAATTTGACCATCAGTGTTTGCTTGGGTATATCCAAAAGGCCAGAAATTCGATACCTGTTTCCTATCACTCGGGACGGTTAAATCAACATTGGCAGACACCAGATTTCAAACATTCCCTGTAACAAATCTTTAGACAGAAGGTTGCATTTCTACATTTCCTTTGCATCAATGTGAGCGAAGACTGGTCAGTAGTGAAAAATACTAAAAAGTCAAGCAAGCAATAGGTACATCAATGGCGATATTTGGGTCTCTCTAGCCTGAGGCACTTAGACAGAAATGCATAAAAAGAACATCAGTTTTTCCACCTGAGTACCTGGCTCCTCCCTTCTTCTCACCCCCCCCCCCCAAACACAACACTTTGAATTTTGTATGGAGCTTGGTGGGGAGGGGGAGAAAAGCATATTAAATTCAGGCAATAAAACTGAGCTTTTGTCATTTTTAATTGCTTGAATTCATAACCTAGTTCTGCTGTATAAAAAAAAACTTGAAACAAAGCCCTGAATCAAGCAATTTTTCTCATTAAAAAAGACGGACAAAGAAGTTTCACAAAGTATCTTTTCCCTCTTTCGTCAGTATGGCATGACAAATTAGTGTGTGTTGTTGGGGGTCGGGGGGGGGGGGCGTGGATAGGAGGAGATCTTACACAGAAGGAAGATCAGTCCTCCAAGAAGCACTTCTGGTTGGAACTAAAAATCCTGACCATGAAATTAAGTTAATGGGAGAATTAAAGGAAGTGTTACCTTCTCTTTTAAGACCACCAAATGAAACGTAGTGTGATTAATCTCCAACAAAATGGCTAAGTCAAGGGTTTCCTTAAAGCAACAGTCAATACACATATAATATTTTTTTATTCTCCTAAAAAATGGGAGGAGGATTTTAAAAAAAAGAATTCTTCATCAACTCTCTGGTTAAGTCCACATTTGTGCAACCAAAACTGACAGTAACATAAAACCCATTCAGGGGCTATAAACTGTCGCAGAAGAAACTACAGCTCTGCTTTCTATTCTTCCAATTTCGTTTCTGGGAAATTTATTTATTTATTGGATTTATATCCTGCCCTCCATGCCGAAGCAGGCTCAGGGCACCTCACAGCAAATAAACCAAAACAACAAAACAACAGATAAACACTAGGATCTAACAATTAGGACAAACTAAGTAACAGCAATTAAAATAATTTAAAACAGTTCTGGTGCTAATATAGTTGTTCCAATGTGTTCAACAATGTCGGGCATCCTCTTATACTGTTCTTCAGTTGAAGGTGAGTCAAAAGAGTGCTGCTTTACAGGCCTTGCAGAACTGAACAAGGTCCCGCAAGGCCCTTACTTCTTCCGAGAGTTGGTTCCACCAGTAGGAGGCCGCAACAGAGAAGGCCCTCTCTCTAGTTGACTTCATTAGTCAACTAGAGAGTCTAAATTAATTCCTAGTCGAAGAAGGTTATTTGGTTTTTCAAGCCACCATTCGTGATCAGAAGGTGGTTGAAAAACTTGATGCTAAAAATTAAACGAGCCCAAGGCAGATTTTGGACAACCAGATAAAGAAATCCTTTCTAGTGAAATTGGTTAATCAATAGCCCAGGAATTCCCTCATATCATAAACAAGAAATGGATTCATAACCCAGAAGAAGTTGCGCCATTACCCCAACCATCCATGTCGCTTGTTCATGAAGTGCTATTTAAAGACCATCATGGCCCTCTACATCAAGGAACCCTCAGCCACATAACTCATTGGTCTGTTGACTAAGTACCACCGTTTCCAGTTCAGCACATTCGTGCGAGAACTCTTTGGAACCTTTCTTGAACAGTGCGTGATACCAGATCTTTCTACCGGGATCAATATGCAGGGATTGTAAGTAGTGCATTCCCTCCCCCACCCTGTCCAGAGATGACATTTTTTAAAGAACATAAAATTCACCTCTCGAATCAATTCACACAATAGAAATAGGGTAGAATGTCAGGAGGAACACCACCTCACTGGAGGACAACTGCATTTCCCCTACTGTATCTGTCTTACAGCAGTTCTGGTAAAAATGAACAGAAAGGAGCAAAAAAGTAGCAACAGATCGCGCTTGTATCTCCTTGGCTGCACCCAGAGCTCTTCCGTGCCTTTTGCGTGGTCCCAGGCCTGCCTAAGTCTTGTCTGTCGCATTAGTGTCATCCTAACCAGCCTTAAAATGCTAGATCGCCTCCACAGCACATTCTGAAACTGCTGTGTTTCCACATAGATGGAGATAAGCCTTCATTTCAGACTGTAATCCTGGAGAAGATATGGACTTGAGAGTACTACTCATGTGAACTAGACATACCTTCCAAACAAGTGTTGTATAGATTTGGGGATTTGGGTAGTACAGACCTTCTGTGCTTCTGTAGATTTGGGTAGTACAGTCTTGTGTTACTGTAGTACAGACCTTAGTCCTTCTGAAGAATATAATTGCTAGGTAGAGTAAATGGTTGATTTCAAACTGATGTTAAAATTAAGTGGGAGATGGCCTTCAATGCATGGAACGTCAAAAATAAAGAAAGGAGGAAGATATTGGAGGTGATTTTTTTGTTCTTGTGACCCCTTTGAGTACTGTGAATAGACACTTTTCCCCGAGCACACAAGCAATGGAGAACTTCTCCAGTGCGAGAGTGATTGCTGTCCTCTAGCAAGACATTTTCTGTCCTCTAGCAAGACTTCAATGTGTGTGGACACACTAAACAATGCACTTTGCAACTGGATTTTTACTGTGTAACAACAGCAAATTCCACTTGCAAACAGTCGCTGTGTGAAAGCACCCACTCGTTCATTGCAGGTTTAAGATTTTAAAAAGAGTTCCTTGAAGATTGCTCCATGAAAAAAAAAAAAAAACATGATATACATTTTAGCTGCTGATTGGCCTGTTGGGATTTAAACTGGGGCAAAATTACAATAAACGCCTTCACATTTTGTCATTGATGCCTGGTGTCCATTGTTTCTACGTTTTCTTCTACCAAACACTACAGTAACATCCAATTGTCAAGAATGCTGCATCGGTTTTGATGCAATAATACAACCATAACTTAAGCATGTAACAGTGTTCTCCTCCTTCAATCCAAGCAAGTAACAGTGTTCTCCTCCATCAACCATTTAGAAGCTGTGAACTTCAGCCTGGACTGGCTACAGGTGGGGTGGTTCCACAGAAAAAACCCGCCAACGGATAGAACCATCAAGTTATTCCATGTAAATTACAGTTTAAAGACCAGAATTCTGTTATATTGAGCTATAACTTACAAAAAACCTGTGAAGCATGCAAGGGTGAGAAATAGCAACTGGTGGAAAGTCAAACATGCCTGAGTTGGGATTTGAACCCAGATCCAAGTCCAAGTATTTGTCTGAAATTATGTGGAAAGAATTGCTGGTGAAATCGTACATGGCTCCTAAACAAACCACAGATCTCAACACTGACATCAAAAAAGAAAATAAAATATTTCATACTTATTCGTTGCTGCTATTGCAATGATTATATCCTCAACACAACGGACTATCAAATTTATTTCTTGGTTTGACCACTATATGCAATGATGTAATGAAACTAATAATTATGACTTCTCTCTTTCTTTGCAGTTCCAAAACGCAAGCGACAGAGCCATATGGCATGATCAACCTATAACATTTCAGGGCAGTAAATAGCTGGCTATCGGAGTTCCCACACAGAGGTGGTGGTACCAAGAACTGAACAGATATCTGAAGAATGTGTTTGGAATCGTCGGTGCAAATCTCTGCTGAATTCATTTCAGCGTGAAAACAAACAAGGCAAGAAATACTTCTCCTCCACTATTTCAGTTGCTCATCCCCTGCTTATTACATTTGGGGGGGGGGGGGACCACAAAAACAATCCAAAACAATCAAGCTAACTACAACGCAGGAGAGTACAGAGTACACATTTTGCAGTGGAAGAAGAAACACTGACCCTAAAGAAATACTGTACGTCGACACAGCACACAGAATTACATTTTAAACCCCTCAGTTTCTTAATAAGACAGATGTTTTTCATTTCAAAGGGGGGGGGAATAAAAACACTACGCTGCCCTGGGTAGCCAGTGTTTATGGGAAAATCATATATCCTTAATATTGTGTTTTATATATAGAAGTTTTCTAATAGATCTGTTAAGTATCCTCCCCTCGCCATTATCTTTAACACATAAATGTTAATTTAGAAAGGAAGACACAGTTTAAATCTGGCGTCATTTAATATAGAGGGGAAAATACGACTGTAATTTAGATAATTTAATACCAAATTACTGCAGGCATTGAAACATTTATGTTCCCCAATCCTTCATAGCTGCTGTCTCCTACAAAATCAAAAAAATAATATACAAAGATGCCTCATAAAAGAATAAGAATCTTTGCTATATACTGCCGAGTTGTTTGGGGGGGTGGGGGAGGCTTGAATTACCTGGTTTTTTTTTTTTCTTTAAGCAATGCCATGGAATACAGCTTCCCAGAACGCAGCAATAGTATGCTGAATGAAACATTTGTAGATATTATTTGTAACCAGACTGTTGCCGATATACACAGTTGTCTCAAAGCAATGGATTTTAAATACAAGCACTTGATTACCTGGAAGTTAAAAATGCTCCAGCGATTAAAAAATGCGAACAGCTTTTGCTTTGTTCATCTTTTTTAAAAAGAGAAATGCAGTAATGAAAGCTATTGGCGGCAAGCACCCCGTGTGCTAACCTCAATAAGCCTATCACTAACCAGAAACAAACCCAGCATTTTTAAAGTTTTCAAAAGTGGCACTGAAATCTCAGAAACCTATTCTGAAAAGAGCATACAATGCACCGCATGAAGTTTTACATACCCCCCCCAAAGGAACAACACTACACATTAAAGAGAAATCCCATACTACGACCTGCAAATATACACTGATTTACAAGCAAGCTCCATCAAGCAGAAGTTACCCATTGGATTGGAAGATGAAAGTTCAGGCAAACTTCTGCCAGCCTCGAGGAAGGGCGAATCCCACCCCCTCCCCCCAAATCCACTCACCGACCCCCCTTTCCCGCGGTGTTCAGGATGGATCCAGGAACATGCCTTTCACCAGGGGCTCTCTGCAAAGCACCCGATCGGGGGAAGGTGAACACAGCCATTCCAGGGAGTTTGCACACCTTGCCCTCCCCCCCCCCCCATACCTTGTCCTCAAGGCGAAAAGCCCTCCTCTGCGCGCTTCACGGAACGGCTTTGGCTTCTGTCATCCCAGGAGCTGCCTTCCAACTCTCTATTCTCATCACACAACTCGAGAAAGCCAAACGCGAGCAACGACCCTCCCCTGCATTAACGCTGGCATGCTGCTGAAGGCAAGCGACACAACAACCGTCCAAACATGACGAGGCCTGTGCCCCCCCCCTCCAACCCACACACACACACACACACAACCCCACACACCTTCCACTCCAAAACCCTCTCTACATCTTTTGCAGGGAGTTCCGGCGCCTGCAAAACCCTCTTCCTTTGCCAAGCGCGCCTATATAGCTTCCCTGCCTTTTCTCTTTTTTCCCTCCTGTCTTTTTTTTTTTTTGCTCTTCTCTTTCAAATTGTTTTTAAAAGAACCGCCCCCCCCCCCCTTCGTTGCACCTTACCTGAAGGGCATCTCCCACGGCTGCAATTAACTGCCAAGATTTCATTGTCGGCTGCGAAATGCCTCTTCTTCCCTCGCTGGGAGAGCTGGAGAGAAGCGAGGGGAGCCGGAGAGCGGCCCCCACGTGCTGGCAATATAAATGACTACAGACATCTGTCGGGCTCGCTGCGCGGTTGCTCCTCGCCTGGGCTCTCCCCAACTCTCCCACCCCCTTCTGCTTTGCCTTCACAACGCTCGCATCAGGTGTTCCTGGATGCACCTCTCTGCGGCTCCAGGAAAGCCTCACCAGCCGCGGGCAGAAGAACAAAAGGCAAGGAAGGAGAGAGAAAAGGGTGTGGGGAAGACAGCCAGGTTGGGTCACTTGAAGCCAGGCCTGGCTAAGGCTGCCTAGGCTAAGCTAGGATTCCTTTTTGTCCCTCCCTGCTACTGAATTGTACATCCCCATCCTTCGACTTTCTCCCCCTGGAGCTATAGGCTATCCTTCTCTCTCTCTCTCCTGCACCTGTCCCTTCCTTGTTCTTTCAAGCATTAAATAGGCACCACATGACAGTATAGGGCACCTTCTACGGGGGGCCCTGTGCTTTCCTCTCTTGACAACCAATTCCAACTCACAAGCGATGAAGCGTCTGAAGGTGGGGACTGTAAAAACGCTCCCCGATAGCTTCTGCTAGGTCTACATTGTTGAGAATGTTTCCGGGACACTACCGATGGCCGCTCTCGCACTGGGCCGGGCTGTATCCTACCCTGTTTTCTCTTGTGTGTTTGCGTGCTTTGACAAAGCACCAGCACAACACACAGTCCTGATCACTCTGCCGTGAGTCCTTGCTTGTGCGTGGGTCTGTTTTACTTCCATTTGCTTTGCACTATTGGAAAGCCAGGTCTGTTTCTCTCTCTCTCCCTTTTGAATGCCTGATTTTTAGCTAAGGCTCAGAGCAATAGCGTCTGGGCAGGCGGCAGGAAGCTAAAGTGGCCATTCAATTCAACACAAGGAAATCTTTAAACCGCATAATTAGTTTTATGTTTGGGAATAAAATAGATGGTGTATGGTTCTAGAATAGGGTTGGGGATGCGGGTTGCCAAATGCCATTGGGGATGGGGGTTGCCAAATCCAGGCTAGGAAACTTCTGGAGATTTTGGGATGGAACCAAGGGAAGGGAAAGACCACAGTGGGGGTACAATGCCATAGAGACCACCCCTCAAAGCCACCATTTTTCCCAAGGGGACTAGAGATGAGCTACAGTTCCAGGGGATCCCCAGGTCCCACCTGGAGGCTGGTATCCCTAATCTGTGTTTGTATAGGATATATTTAACTACAGAGCGAGAGAGAGAGAGCGATTCATATGCATAAACAAATGTGCAATATATGCCGACAAATGTGCAATATGTGCACATATTTATAGACCATGCAGTCACTTTTCTGTTCTTAAGAACAACTTTGTGTGAGTGTGCATGTGTGCCCCCCAACAACAACAACAAAATAAACTATATGGGGATGAGAAATTTAAGATAAACTTGTCAACCAGATGTAACATCTTTTATTGGCAGTGCAAACAATACATGAAGTTGACTAATACTGAAAAAAAAAAACCCATTGGTCCATTAAGGTCAGTATTTGTCTACTCAGACTGGCAGCAGCTTTCCAGCATCTCAGGCAGGGGTCTTTCCCATCACCAGCTGCCAAACACTTTAACTGGAGATGTTGGGGAATTGAATCTAGGACCTTCTGCATGCAAAACAAGCCACAGCCCCTTCCTGACACACCCATATATATAGAAGGGACAAAAGGGAATCTATTTCTTACTTCCATTAAAGCTAAACAACTTATTTGGGGATGGGGTTTACTTACACAGGGATTTCTTAATACACAACAGACATAATACATTGCCTAATTTGGATTGCTGCAAAACACCTCTCAATATAATATTTACAGTTCAATATTACACCACTCAATTACTGTTTCCACGACAAAAGTAATAAGCAGTTAGCAGAGTTCAATACATAATGCAGCTCCCTGACTTAAGATAGCCCAAGCCAGCCTGATCGAATCAGATCTCAAGAGCTAAACAGGTTTGGCCCCGGTCAGCCCACCAAGGAAGTCTAGGGTTGCCGTGCAGAGGCAGGCTATGTATGGCATGAATGTCTCTATGCTGAAAACCCTACAGCGTCACCATATCTGCAACTTGATGGTAAAATGAAGGAGGAGGAGGAGGAGGAGGAGGAGAAGGAGAAGGAGAAGGAGAAGGAGGAGGAGGAGGAGGAGGAGGAGGAGGAGGAGAAGAAGAAGAAGAAGAAGAAGAAGAAGAAGAAGAAGAAGAAGAAGAAGAAAATGATGATGATGATGATGATGATGATGATATTGGATTTCTATCCCGCCCTCCACTCCAAAGAGTCTCAGAGCGGCTGACAATCTCCTTTACCTTCCTCCCCCACAACAGACACCCTGTGGGGTGGGTGGGGCTGAGAGGGCTCTGACAGCAGCTGCCCTTTCAAGGACAGAGTCTCAGAGTGGCTCACAATCTCCTTTACCTTCCTCCCCCACAACAGACACCCTGTGAGGTGGGTGGGGCTGGAGAGGGCTCTCACAGCAGCTGCCCTTTCAAGGACAACCTCTGCCAGAGCTATGGTGGACCCAAGGCCATGCTAGCAGGTGCAAGTGGAGGAGTGGAGAATCAAACCCGGTTCTCCCAGATAAGAGTCCGCACACTTAACCATTACACCAAACTGGAGGAGGAGAAGAGGGAGAAGAAGATCATGATGATAATGGATTTATATCCCGCCTTTCACTCTGAATTTCAGAGTCTCAGTGGCTCATAATCTCTTTACCTTCCTCCCCCACAACAGGCACCCTGTGAGGTGGGTGGGGCTGAGAGAGCTCTGACAGCAGCTGCTCTTTCAAGGCCATTCCAGCAGGGGCAAGTGGAGGAGTGGGGAATCAAACTCGGTTCTCCCAGAGAAGAGTCCATGCACTTAACCACTATGAAAAAAACACTACGTAAAACTTAACCACTACGTAAAAAAGAAGAAATAACACAGTATGCTAGCAATGGCTAGCTATTATCAGACTCCTTATTAGTCCAAGTGAAAAGCCTTATAATTTTCATAATACAATTGTCATTTCCAGCTAAGAATCAGACACACACATGCAATTTAGCATCCATATCTCTCAATTAGGAAAAGAAGAAGCACAGTTCCAATTTTTTTTAAAAAAAAATGCAATTCACAACATAACAGGAACAAAAGCTGAGAATAAAAAAGAAAATAGAGCATGTGTTGCCATTTATTTCCAGACTGTTTAGGGTCAGGATGGCTTTACACATAAACACTAAGGTATCCAACAGGACAAATTGCTAGTGTGTTATTCCTAATATAGACCCATCCCAATGCCACTAATATGGCTCAGAGAACGCTGGCTCCTTCACAGATCTGCAAGTGAAATTATATTCAACTTTTTCAGATCAACGGGCCCCTCTAACCCAAACCTGCAGTGTGGGACCCTCTTTCACGGAGGCCACAGATACCATTTTCCAGGTCACCAGTGGCAACTTTAACTAAATTTTAAAATGTACTTATTTATTTACATTATTTGTAATCTGCCTTTCTCACACAGACTCAAGGTAGATTACACTGAGCGAGTCACACAGGCCGGGCACACGTTAGACCTGATCTTTGCATCCGGGATTTCGGTGAACGATATCGCGGTAGAATCGGTACCATGGTTGGATCACCTAGCCCTCAAGGCCCGTGTGGAGATGCCACCCCAACCCTGTATGGGCGGAGAGCCTATTTTGGCTCGCCCCCGGAGCCTGATGGACCCGGAACGGTTCCAAATGGCACTGGGGGATCCCTGGCCCCCTGGCGATTCCCTCAATGACCTGGTGGAGACCTGGCAAGGCCGGCTAACCAGGGCTATCGACGAAATTGCACCTCGACGTCCTCTGCGCCCTCGCAGGAGGCTGGCTCCATAGTATATCTTGGAGCTACGCCGGCTGAAACAGGGGCTCAGACGACTAGAGAGGCAGTGGCGGCATACTCGGGACGAAGCGACGAGAACATCTTATAGAACGTTTATGAAGTCTTATGAGATGGCAGTCAAGGCTGCAAAGAAAGACTACTTTGCAGCCAAGATTGCATCTGCAAATTCGCGCCCGGCACAATTATTTAGAATAATTGGAGATCTTACCACATTGCCTCAAGGCAAACCAAATGTTAGGGAATTAGAGATAGGCTGTGAGGCTTTTGTGAAACACTTTGCAGATAAAATCACGTCACTCCGCCAAGACCTGCCTATCACATTGGATGCAGTACAGGAACTTGAGGCTCCGCGCCTGTCTTCTAGTTTGGAGTTGGGTCGGTTCGACCCACTCAGCCTGGAGGAAGTCGACGGAATTCTCTCTGTTGTGCGCCCAACAACTTGCGATTTGGACCCTTGCCCCCCCTGGCTGATTAAATCTTGCCAGAGGGAGCTTAGATGTCCTTTACGGGACATAATAAATAGATCCCTCTTGGAGGGGCGTTTTCCATCACCTCTGAAAGAGGCTTTGGTCCGCCCCCTCCTGAAAAAATGTACAGCAGACCCGGCCGAATTGGCAAATTACCGACCGGTCTCTAATTTACCGTTTTTAGGTAAAATTATTGAGAGGGCAGTGGCGCTGCAACTACAGGGTTTTCTGGATGACGCTTCCATCCTAGACCCTTGCCAGTTCGGCTTTCGCCCGGGCCACGGGACGGAGACAGTGCTAGTTGCCTTGGCAGATGACCTCCAGCGGCAACTGGATCGAGGTGGCGTGGCGGTGCTGATGTTGTTAGACCTGTCGGCGGCGTTAGACACGGTCGACCATCAGCTACTGACCCGCCGCCTCGCCGACATAGGGGTTAGGGGGCTGGCCTTACAATGGCTTTCCTCCTTCCTCAAAGGTTGGGGACAAAGGGTGGCAATCAGGGGTGAGCTCTCACGGAGGCGCACACTAGATTGTGGGGTGCCTCAGGGAGCAGTTCTCTCTCTGGTGTTATTTAACATCTACATGTGCCCCCTTGCCCAGATTGCCCGGAGTTTCGGACTGGGTTGTCATCAATATGCGGATGACACCCAGCTCTATCTGCTAATGGATGGCCGGCCTGACTGCGTCCCAGTGAATTTAGACCGGGCATTGCAGGCCGTGGCAACCTGGCTTAGGCTGAGTGGGCTGAAGCTGAACCTGACGAAGACAGAGGTCCTTTGCGTGGGTCGCGGCGCTCTGGGGAAGGAAATACCTCTCCCAGTTTTTGACGGTGCGCTGCTGAAAGCGGCGGGCCGGGTCAAGAGCCTGGGAGTCCTACTGGAGCCTTCACTATCAATGGAGGCCCAGGTAGCGGCCACTGCTAAGTCGGCGTTTTTCCACCTGAAGCGGGCAAGGCAGTTGGCTCCTTTCCTGGAGCGCCGGGACCTGGCAACAGTGATCCATGCGACGGTCACCTCAAGATTGGACTACTGTAATGCCCTCTACATGGGGCTGCCTTTGTGTCGAACCTGGAAGCTGCAGCTAGTGCAGAACGCAGCGGCCAGGCTGTTATTAGGACTCCCGAAATGGGAGCATATACAGCCGGGGCTGCGTGAACTGCACTGGCTGCCAGTTACATACCGGGTCCGCTACAAAGTGCTGGTTATCACCTTTAAAGCCCTATATGGCTGAGGACCTGCCTACCTGAGGGACCGTCTTTCCCCATATGAGCCCCAAAGAGCACTGAGGTCAGCAGGGAAGAACAAGCTGACTATCCCTGGGCCAAAGGAGGCAAAATTACAGAGCACCCGTGCACGGGCCTTCTCTGTTACAGCCCCGTGCCTCTGGAACCAGCTCCCGGAGGAGGTGCGGGCCCTGCGGAATCTGGACCAATTCCGCAGGGCCTGTAAGACCATTCTTTTCAGGCAGGCCTTTGTAGACCGCTGACAAAGATGGCTGTTCAACCCACCAAATGATTCCATCTAGTGATCTCTGCCATTATATAAATGGACAGAATAACACCAGGAACATCACCGCTGCTGTTAAATTATGGAATGGCTTAGACAATCGGAACTGGTTTTAGATATTGTTGTTTTAAATTATTGTATAATTTAAATGCTGCTTTTAAACTTATTATATATTGTATAATTTTATCGAACTTGTTGTTGGCCGCCCTGAGCCTGCCTAGGCGGGGAGGGCGGGATATAAATAAAATTTATTATTATTATTATATTATCAACAAAACGGGACATTCAATAACCAATACATTACAATTTCAAAAGTCTGGAACTGCCAGAAAGAAAGAGAAGCATAACAGAGGTGTCAACTTGGCACATTAAGAGGTACAGAAATTACATAACAAGTTCCTACTTACAATATGCTATGTACAGCAATAATGACCATAAACCCAAGTTTACGAAAGCATTTTGTAGTGGGCAGGGCTTTTTTTTATAGCAGGAATTCTTTTGCACAATAGGTCACACCTCTCTGATGTAGCCAATCCTCCAAGAGCTTACAGGAGTCTTAGTACAGAACCTACTGTAAGCTCCAGGATGTTTGGCTACATCAGGAGGGTGGCCTAATATGCAAAGGAGTTCCTGCTACAAAAAAAGCCCTGCTTATAATGAATTGGACAAAGAAAGCCTGCCCCCACCTCCCAGCTCTGGTATTCCAAGGAGGTCTCCCATTCAAGTTCTTGCCAGAGCCGACCCTGCTTAGCTTCCAAGGTCTGATGAGATCAGGCATGCCTGGGCTATCCAAGTCACGACAACACACTTTCTTCTCTTGAAAGAAGGCATTGCCCAGAACTTGGATGTGGAGATATGTGCAGAAGCAACTGTGACACAACAAGCCAAGGACAGCTCACAGTTTCATTGGATATCCTCCCCCACCCTAAGTGCAACAAAATCTGAAGGATGATAAAGTGAAACTCAATAGGTAACAAAAAATGAACAAATGAAGTAAATAAGGACAGAGCTGGTAGGAATCTTCTCATCCGTCTGTTGTTAGAAACAGAGTTGGGCAGGCCGCAATAGAAAACCCAATATTGCTCAACCTGGAAGTTTGGTTTTAAATGCACCTGCAATATATCTGCATCTAGATACTCCCTCTAAGCTGTGGAGTCTTAACATAAGAGAAGCCATGTTGGATCAGGCCAGTGGCCCATCCAGTCCAACACTCTGTGTCACATAAGAACGTAAGAGAAGCCATGTTGGATCAGGCCAGTGGCCCATCCAGTCCAACACTCTGTGTCACATAAGAACATAAGAGAAGCCATGTTGGATCAGGCCAACGGCCCATCCAGTCCAACACTCGGTATCACACAGTGGCCAATAATTTATACACACACACACACACACACACACTCTGTGGCTAATAGCCACTGATGGACCTCTGCTCCATATTTTTATCTAACCCCCTCTTGAAGCTGGCTATGCCTGTAGCCGCCACCACCTCCTGTGGCAGTGAATTCCACATGTTAATCACCCTTTGGGTGAAGAAGTACCTCCTTTTATCCGTTCTAACCCGACTGCTCAGCAATTTCACCGAATGCCCACGAGTTTTTGTATTGTGAGAAAGGGAGAAAAGTACTTCTTTCTCTACTTTCTCCATCCCATGCATAATCTTGTAAACCTCTATCATGTCACCCCGCAGTCGACGTTTCTCCAAGCTAAAGAGCCCATCCAAGCGTTTTAACCTTTCTTCATAGGGAAAGTGTTCCAAGCCTGTAATCATTCTAGTTGCCCTTTCTTGCACATTGTGAGCAAAAATTCTAATTTGTGAGCTACTGGCATTAAAGTTGTGAGCTACTGACTAAATTAGGTGGCTCTGGGGCCATTTTTCCTGAGCTAAGACAAAAATGTGTTAGCCGGAGGCTTAAAAACTGTGAGGCGGCTCACACTAATTCAGCTAAGAGGGAACACCGGTCATGGAAGTGAAGTCTGACTCTCAAAAGCTTATGCTGGAGTGATAGAATTAAGGTGCCACTGGGCTTCTGTCCAATTACCTACCTTTCTGTGGGGGCGGGAGGGGCTGTGGCTCAGTGGTAGAGCATCTGTTTGGCATGCAGAAGCTCCCAGGTTCAATCCCTGGCACCTCCAGCCAAAAGAATCAGGCAGGAGGTGATGTGAAAGACCTATGACTAAGACCCTTGGGAGTCACAGCCGGTCTGAGTAGACAGTACTGACTTTGATAAGCCAAGGATCTGATTCAGCGTAAGGCAACTTTGTGTGTGTTTATACAGCTTCCAATTTAAGGGGAGGGGCTGTGCTTCAGAGGTAGAACATCTGTTTTGGCAGGCAGAAGGTCCCAGATTCAACCCCAGCATCTTCAGTTAAAGGATCTGGCAGTAGGTAATAGGAAAGTCTTCTAAGTTAGATCCAGAAGAGTTGCTGCTGGTCTGAGTAGACAATACGGACCCTAATGGACCCTACCCAGGGGTCTAGTTCAGCGTAAGGCAGCTTCATGTGTGTTTGCATGTGTCACTTGAACAGAGGACCTGAGCAAAGAATCTAGCATTTACACTCAGGGGTGGAATTCTAGCAAGAGCTCCTTTGCACATTAGGCCACACACTCCTGAGGTAGCCAATCCTCCAAGAGCTTACAAGGCGCTTTTTTGTAAGCTCCTGGTGGATTGGCTACATCAGGGGTGTGTGGCCTAATATGCAAATGAGCTCCCGATAGAATTCCACCCCTGGTTACAGTAGAACCCTTGTACCATTCACCAAAGCTGAGGCTCAAATCACATGAGATACTTGAAGATCTATGACAGAATCCTCAGTATGTGTTTTGTTTTTTTTAAATAGAAAGTGGAGGTGGCCCCAATGAGGTATAGAACAGCCCCAAGTGCTACCTATTAAAAAACAACAACTTGGAATTAAATCATAAACATTTCAATATCTTGTCTTTTTTTTTAAAAAAAAAGGTAAAGATAGTTCCCTGTGCAAGCACAGTCGTTTCCAACTCTGGAGTGACATTGCTTTCACAACGTTTTCACGGGGTGGTTTGCCATAACCTTCCCCACCAGTCATCTACTCTTTCCCCCCAGAAAGCTGAGTACTCATTTTACTGAACTCGGAAGGATGGAAGGCTGAGCCAACCTTGAGCCGGCTACCTGAACCCAGCTTCCGCCGGGATCAAACTCAGGTTGTGAGCAGAGAGCTCGGACTGCAGGACTGCAGCTTTACCACTCTGCGCCACGGGGCTGCTCTTGTCTACTTCAGAACTAGGGACAGCACATGAAAACCACGCTGAAAGACCAACTGGTAATTTAAGTTGTTGGCTGTATACTTCCTCCAACTGAAATTGTAATAATTAAGCTGCACAGAAATCTTACGGATTATATCATGTGCAGCTGCGGTACAATCTATGCACCTGAAACAAATGGTTGACTTAAACACCAACGACAACAAAAACAAAATCTTGCCTTTGAGAAAAGAAGATGATGCGGGTTTCAATTAGCAAAGTGTTTATGGAACAAACACATGGGGGCTCTCTACGCCTGAAGGATTAAGATCTGAAATGATTTCTGTCTACCCTCCATCTAATGATCCAACGGTATTATAGGAGGTGAGCTTAATGAAGCATATTCCGTTACCAAAAGTTAGCATGTGATTTATGGCAAGTGCAGCGCGGCTTACTCGGAAACGGATTGCTGTTGATGTCCGTGGGTCTGGGTGAGATGATTGACTTATGACAGAACAAATCAATCACATGTCATTTTTGGCAAAAAAAAGACATGCTTCAGAACCCAAAGAGACTTGCACATGGAAAGTCTAGGTTTTGAATGGTGACAAGGTGATATCACCCTGACACAGACAGCCTTATCTCGTCAAATTTTGGAAGCTAAGCAGGGTCAGTCTTAGCTGGTCCTTGGATGGGAGATCTCCAAGGAATACCATGGCTGGGTTGCAGAGGCAGGCAATGGCAAACCACCTCTGAATGTCTGTGGCCTTGAAAACCGTACATGGTTGCCACAAATCAGCTGTGACTTGGCGGTGCTTTCCACCTCCACTACCACCCACCAAGCGGCACTGGGGTAAGGAGCCCACAGGAAAGTGGGGAAGGACATCTCGAGAGGAACCAAAACTTGATCTCAGAAAACAAGTTGCTCAGAGCAAACAGCCAAGCTTCAGCCAGAGGCTTTAGAGCAAGGGTGGCCAAGCTTGCTTAGCATAAGAGCCACATGGAATAAATGTCAGATGTTTGGGAGCCGCAAGACATGAACGTCCAATGTTTGAGAGCAGGCAGGCAGGCCGGAAGGAAGGAGAATAGAGAGGAAGGGAGGGGAGGAGAGGTGGAAATAAAGCAACTTTAACTTTAAATGCATTCTCCAAGTCGCTGGCTGGCTTGGCAAAGTGATTTAAAGAGACAAATGCCTTCTCCAAGCTGGCTAGGAGGTTGGTGGGGCTTCAAGAGCCACACAATATGTGTGAAAGAGCCACCTGTGGCCCCTGAGCCACAGTTTGGCTGTACAGTATCTGGTAGAACTCCGTTGGCTTTAGAGCATCCAGTTTGGTTTTAGTTTGGCTTTAGAGCATCCAGTAGAACTCTGTTGGCTCCTTTTCTCATTTCATCCCTGACAAGTTTTAAGCTGCAGTTCCATTCCCTGGCCACGTGCCTTCTTGCTGCAGTAGAGTGTCAGAAAGCAGACCTTCATCTCCCACCTCTGCCAACAGCACAACGAATAAGACACTCCATTCCACCTGCAAGAGTCTCCAACTTTTAAACCCTGCTCTGGTGCCTTGCGGGCAAAACCAGACTTGAGAGCAAAAATAATCAGTTCTATTTTTAAGTGTTTGTGAGCAGATGGGAAGAGAACAAATCCTTTTACTCTAGCGATGGTATCAAATCAAGTCTGGACTTAAGGCAGAAACTAAACTGAGCTATCATTCTTTGGTCACATTACGAGAAGGCCAGAGTCAGTGGAAAATGCAATAATACTAGGAGAAGTAGAAGGTAGCAGGAAAAGAGAAAGACACAAGATGAATCGATTCCATCAAGAAAGCCAGGACCCTCAATTTGCAAGACCTGAACAGGGCTGGTAAGAATAGGACATCTTGGAAGTCATTAATGTACAGGGTTGCCATATAGTTGGAAGCAATACAACAGCACTGTACACAAGCATGTGCATGCACACATGCACACAGAGACAGAGAACTGGCACGTTGGGTATGTATCCTATACATTCATTCATTCATTCATTCATTCATTCATTCATTCATTCATTCATTCATTCATTCAAATATGTATATCCCTGCCTTTCCACATGGTTTAAAGCAGGGCTTTTTTGTAGCAGGAACTATTTTGCATATTAGGCCACACTCCCTTGTGTAGCCAATCCTTCAAGAACTCTCAGGCCTCTTAGCACAGGGTCTACTGTAAGCTCCAGGAGGATTGGCTACATCAGGGGTGTGCGGCCTCATATGCAAAGGAGTTCCTGCTACAAAAAAAGCCCTGGTTAAAAGCAGTTTACAATAATTGTACACAATAAGTTCAGAGAGAGAGGGAGAGAGAGAGAGAAACATTTGCAAAGGTGTCCAAGATCAGCCTTGACTCAAACAACTACACCGTTTTAAAAATGGGATGTGTGAATTTAGGTGAACTGGGCCATCTTCAAGTTGCACCCCCCCCCCATCCCAGTTAACAGAATTAAAGGTTCGTTCAACTTTGTCCAGAATGGCCTTGCGACATACAATTAATCATGTAGATTGCAGGAGAGGAGGAGGCTGTAAACTTCCTTGCCTAATTGAATGTAGGCAAAGAGACCGAGCTGAGAACCTTTTTGAACTTGATTAGTAGAAACAGGTAGGCTTTTTGGAGACAGAACCGTGGAGCTCAGAGAGATGGGAAATTTTGATGCTATATAGTGCAAAGATCTTTCTTTTTCTCTCTCTCATATATACCCACACCATCCAAAGCCTTACCACAGTACCCTTCTATTCTTCTCTGTGATGGTCATTTGGCGGCTGTAAATAAAGAAACCATTAAGCTGGATACCTGAGCCACATCTATGGCTGGTGACGAAAGTAGAAACTCCATAGCTTTTCTTCTTCGTGAGATTGGAATATGAAGTTCTCTTTGAAGTCGGATTAATATTGCTCAAATTAAATCTAAAAGGGTTTTGATAAGACTTGCATTATTCTGTCACCCTCTCCCTGCCCACCCCATGTTTAAGCAGTCTGCACAATTCTGTGTTTCTTTGATTTCACCAAGGAGACCCCTAAACCAACTTCCCCTCTATCTCAGATATTGTCCCAATGAAGAGAAGAGGCTAACAGGGACATGTTTTTATCCTCCAGGGAACTCAAAGCAGCATATATATATATATATATATATATATATATATATATATATATACCCTCTCACAAGAAAATCAAGAGGAGAATTCCTTTGTCCAAAGTCACCTACCTCTTAATGGCTGAGCATGGCTTTGAATCTGAGTTCTCCCACCTGCCAACCAAACATTGCAGCCAACCGCTGCCTGTTATTTTCTAGATACCGCCAGTGCTCCCTCTTAAGCTCAGCAAGTGTGAGCTAGCTCACAGTTTGTTTAGCCTCCAGCTCTCACATTATTGTCTCAACTTGGGAAAAATGGCCTCAGAGCAAACTAACGTATGCAGTCGCTCCCAACTTTAATGCCAGTAGCTCACAAAGCAGATTTTTTTTTTGCTCACAAGACTTAGAGGGAGTATTGGCAGCCACTTACATACAACTAACCACCTTTTTTTTTTTTAGATACAAAACCAGCCACTGTTCTTTTTCTACATAGAAAACCACAGGTTTTTCTATATACAAAAACCTGGCACTGCTAAGTGCATACAAAACCAACCACACACACCCATATTGCTAAGCTAGCCAAAAATAAAAGATAGCTTCCAGAACAGAAAGGGGTAGCTTTAAGAGTCACAGGGTCACATTCAATGGTTTTGTTCCCCCTCTATAGAGACAGAATCAAAGGGTTATCTCGTCTTGACCTATGCACTTGCAGCCACAAAAAAATCCCCCCAAAACTTCTCCCTCACAGGGAAAAAAAAATCAAGCATATGAAAGGGAAACCGTATCTGTAAAAACAGGTAACATTGTGAAGGGCACACCGGTCATGAAGAGGATAGGCTCACCTATGTGAGAAGTTCTAAGCCCCAACCTGACAACTGAAGAAACTGTCTTATTTTAAGACAGACCACTGGTCTCACTAGCGCAATATCACCTGTGCTGGCCTGCCAGCAGTCTTTCCACAACATCACCCGAATGACTTTCTCCCAGAATGCAACTGGAGATCTTTCTCTGCCCTCCCACTGTTGTTGGAGAATGAAACCACCACCTTCTACCTGCGCGTCGCGTATGCCCTTTCACTGAGTTTTGGGTCTCCCTTCCTTAAGAACTTTACAAGCACAGAAATACTCGAGAAATTTTAATTGAATATATTTAGAAGGAGAAAGGGAGCTCTGTAACGGCAGAGCAGTTTTTTTGCTAAGGTCCGTTTTACACATTTACTAGAACCAAAGGGTAAAGATGCTCTCCCTCAGAGTGTTAACAAACATCTGAATATTCCAGTATGGAAAAAAAAAGAAAGTGGGGGAGCTCTTCCTGTAACTATAAATGTAACTTGCCAAGGAAAAGCATTATGACTAACCTTTCTCACCCTTGGCCAGCACGCTATTCTTCTTCTTGTAAAAAGACCTTCTTGGAAGCTAGGCAGGCAAGGCCAGGGGCAGCCGAACTGGCTCAACGTAAGAGCCACAAAGAATAAACATCAGGGGTTGGAGAGCCACGAGACATGAAGGTAAGATGTTTGAGAGCTGCAAGGCAGGAAGGAAGGAAGGAAGGAAGGAAGGAAGGAAGGAAGGAAGGAAGGAAGGAAGGAAGGAAGGAAGGAAGGAAGGAAGGAAGGAAGGAAGGAGACTGGCAGAGACTGACCAAGAGAGAGATCTTGGGGTCGTGGTAGATAACTCACTGAAAATGTCAAGACAGTGTGCGTTTGCAATAAAAAAGGCCAACGCCATGCTGGGAATTATTAGGAAGGGAATTGAAAACAAATCAGCCAGTTTCATAATGCCCCTGTATAAATCGATGGTGCGGTCTCATTTGGAGTACTGTGTGCAGTTCTGGTCGCCGCACCTCACAAAGGATATTATAGCATTGGAGAAAGTCCAGAGAAGGGCAACTAGAATGATTAAAGGGCTGGAGCACTTTCCCTATGAAGAAAGGTTGAAACGCTTGGGACTCTTTAGCTTGGAGAAACGTCGACTGCGGGGTGACATGATAGAGGTTTACAAGATAATGCATGGGATGGAGAAAGTAGAGAAAGAAGTACTTTTCTCCCTTTCTCACAATACAAGAACTCGTGGGCATTCGATGAAATTGCTGAGCAGACAGGTTAAAACGGATAAAAGGAAGTACTTCTTCACCCAAAGGGTGATTAACATGTGGAATTCACTGCCACAGGAGGTGGTGGCGGCCACAAGTATAGCCACCTTCAAGAAGGGTTTAGATAAAAATATGGAGCACAGATCCATCAGTGGCTATTAGCCACAGTGTATGTGTGTATATAAAATTTTTTGCCACTGTGTGACACAGAGTGTTGGACTTGATGGGCCGTTGGCCTGATCCAACATGGCTTCTCTTATGTTCTTATGTTCTAAGGAAGGAAGGAAGGAAGGGAGGAAGGGAGGAAGGAAGGAAGGAAGGAAGGAAGGAAGGAAGGAAGGAAGGAAGGAAGGAAGGAAGGAAGGAAGGAAGGAAGGAAGATGGCAGAGGGGGGGAAGGAGGGAGAGGTAGAAAGAAAGCAACTTTAACTTTAAATGCATCCTCCAAGCTGCCAGCTGATTTGGTTTAAAGAAGTAATTTAAAGAGAGAAATGCATTCTCCAAGCCAGCCAACGGGGTGTTGAGGACTTCGAGAGCCACTCAATATGTATGAAAGAGCCACATGTATTTGGATGGGAGACCACCAAGGAATACCAGGATTGCTTTGCAGAAGCAGGCAATGGAAAACCACCTCTGGGTATCTCCTGCCTTGATAATCCTTCAAGGTCAACATGTCAGCTTTGACACACTTCCCACCACCCAAGAGGCCTTCTAGCTGGTGTGATTTGAAACTGGCAGGATACACACACAATACAGCCATAGATTTGCTAGCAAATTCCACTAAACACAAAACTTGAAAACTACATTAAGAGATTCTTGTTTAGGCAAAATATCACATGCACACAATAAAGGAAACATAAGCATTTCAAGAGGACTATCAACATTTCTCAAGGGAGCACCAAAGTTCTTGAGAACAAAGCGAGAGTCAAATCGCACCTTTAAGATCAACAAAGTTTTATTCATAATGTAATGTAGATAGATCCAGGTGTGCTCTAAGCACACTTCATCAGACACTTCCGAGCAACAGAGCTGCCCACCTGGATCTATCTACATAGCTCTCTAGGTTACTCTCATACCCCACCTAGAGGAGAACAAAAACTCAAAGGAAACCTGAAGGATATTGCCGTGTTTCTGCAGAACACATTGTACAACTACAGAGATGTGCGGGATCTGCCCTCAGTTCAAACCACACTGACAAATTTCTGTAGACAGGATTGGCTTCCAATCCTCTTCACCGGATCTTGTGAGATCTCAGAATCTAAGCAGGGTCAGCCTTGGCTAATGTTTGAATGGGAGACCCCCAACAAAGTTCAGGGTCCCTATGCAGAGGCAGCCAATGGCAAACCACCTCTGAACATTTTGTGCCTTGAAAACGCGACCAGATCGGCAGTGATTGGATGGCACTCTTCACCGCTATGCCCTCCTCTTCACCACCACCACCTCATTCTTAATTGTGGGCAGGATTTCACCCCACACCCTCCCAACTGCCCCATGGTGGTTTTAGAAGCATAAATGGCCTATTTTTAAACACACACACACAAAACAAACAAACTACAGGCTAGTTTGATGGGATCAAGCAAATGTATACTGACGTCCTAAACCATGTATGGAATTTAATGTAACTCTTGGCACAGGCTCTGACCTTACACCTATCTTGATCGATTCTGGACCATGTGGCATACAATAAGACACTGGATGCTATATGTATGCCCTTGATTAAGACATAAGGCTGTAGAATAAGAGGCCTCAATAATTTCTTTAAGCCTTTGTCACGTCACTTCATTAAATTTCCTTGTGGTGCAGCATTGTTCTATTGTTTTATTCTATTCTGTAGTATGAGCCAATATGTGTACTTACCTTTCTGACCTCTGAAGAAGACCTGTCTAGGTCGAAATGCATCAGGTCAAGTTGAGTGGGTTCCCATTGTGCTTTTATGATTGTACATAGGATAGAGGCTTATGACGGGTCCTTAAAATGGTTTTAGAGAGGCTTATGACGGGTCCTTAAAATGGAGAGCCAGTTTGGTGTAGTGGTTAAGTGTGTGGACTCTTATCTGGGAGAACCGGGTTTGATTCCCCACTCCTCCACTTGCACCTGCTGGAATGGCCTTGGGTCAGCCAGAGCTCTGACAGAGGTTGTCCTTGAAAGGGCAGCTGCTGGGAGAGCCCTCTCCAGCCCCACCCACCTCACAGGGTGTCTGTTGTGGGGGAGGAAGGTAAAGGAGATTGTGAGCCGCTCTGAGACTCTTCGGAGTGGAGGGCGGGATATAAATCCAATATCATCATCATCATCATCATCTTCTTCTTCTTCTTCTTCTTCTTTAGCTTTCTACGATAAATACATGAATGTTGGTTTATGATTTATTTTACAGTTTGTTTTTAATGTTTGGCCTTTTAATTGCATATTAACCTTCCAGGTTTCTTACTCCAGTTTTTGGGTTAAGTTTCTTTCCCTTCTTTGTTTTTCCTATTTTTAAACACACACACACACACACACACACACAAAACAAACAAACTACAGGCTAGTTTGATGGGATCAAGCAAATGTATACTGACTTCCTAAACCAAGTATGGAATTTTAAATCTGAGCTTGCTTATTCTAAGCGGATATTCAGCACCGCCTTATATCTTAATTGCTCTTTAAACGGAAATCAATGCAAAATTAGGTGAACAACGGACTCTTAACAATTGTGAAATTTAGATTTTTTTTTAAAAAAAAAATTGGCTGTTGCAAAAGAGAAGAAGGAAAAGAAAAGCCTCAGTTGCGTCTAAAAGAAGGGGAGGGGGAGAGGAATACTTTAACGATGTATTCACAAGGCAAGTCATAGGACGACGGCCTCTGTAAATGCAATTACTGCCAGACAATCAGAAGTCTTTACATCCGCATTGTAACCAGTGACTTATTGCTTCTTACAACAAACAAACAAGCAAAGCACCAAAACCTAATTAAGATGCTAATCAATGCTGAATGTTTAGACTTGCTTTCATGTCAGCGGCAACTAAGCACAGAGTTACAGCAGCCCCACTGAAGCGGCAAGAGCCATTTAAAAGCACACAGATCGGCAACCAAATACATGGTACACCTGGGTGTTGGTGTTTTGTTTGGTTTTTTTCACCTCGTATGTCTTCGGCAAAACTAACAAGCCTTTTTCTCCGGCATATTTCAAGGAAAGGCTTTTAATTAGATATGCACAACCATGACAGGTAAGGGATGCAGAATATTCAGAGTAGATATTAAGGAACACGAAGTAGAAGAAGAAGAACATAGATTTATAACCCACCCTTCTCTCTGAATCAGAGTCTTGGAGCAGCATAAAATCTCCTTTATCTCCTTCCTCCACAACAGACACCCAGTGAGGTGGGTGGGAATGAGAGAGCTCTCCCGGAAGCTGCCCTTTCAAGGACAACTCCTGAGAGAGCTATGGCTGACCCAAGGCCATTCCAGCAGCTGCAAGTGGAGGAGTGGGGAATCAAATCTGGTTCTCCAAGATAAGAGTCCATGCACTTACCAAACTTTACTAAACTGCTGTTTGTTGGGGAGGGCTTGCTGTAAAGTCAAATCTGACTTATAGGTACCCCATAGGGTTTTCAAGGCAAGAGGCATTCGGAGGTGGTTTGCCATTGCTTGCCTCCATGTCACAGTCCTGATGTTCCTTGGAGGTCTCCCATCCAAATAATGGCCAGGGCCAACTCTGCTTAGCTTCTGAAATCTGACAGGATCAAACTAGTCTGGTCTATCCAGGTCAGGGGAACAAAATAATATACTACCAGTACTAGAATCTGAGAAAAAGTGCTACACTTCTTAATAGTCCCCTTGTTCTTTAGTCTCCACACATGAAAATCCCACCCCTGTTTTAAGATCCTTGTTTGAGACACTCTGGCTCCCAGAGGCACGCTTGGGGGGAGGGTGGGGGGCTAAAAAACAACAGAACCTTCTCTGTGTTGGCACCTTCCTTATGGATCTAACTGCCTCACAGCGGCTCACAATACTGAAATAATGACTTGAGAATCATAAAGAGTCCAAAATTAAAATGTAGAAGAAAGATCTTTATATGTTGTTTGTTTTCAAAGACCATTTCATTATTGTGTTATTACTTTCTTGTTAAAAGGTAAAGGTAGTCCCCTGTGCAAGCACCAGTTGTTTCCGACTCTGGGGTGATGTCACATCACAACATTTTCATGGCAGACTTTTATGGGGTGGTTTGCCCTTGCCTTCCCCAGTCATCTATACTTCCCCCCCTCCCAGCAAGCTGGGTACTCCTTTGACCGACTCGGAAAGATGGAAGTCTGAGTCAACCTTGAGCCAGCTACCTGAACCCAGCTTCTGCCAGGATCAGACTCAGGTCGTGAGCAAAGCTTGGACTGCAGTACTGCAGCTTACCACTGTGCCATGGGGCTCTGTAACTTTCTTGTTTTGTTTAAATTCTGTAAATGTAACTTTCTTGTTACATTTGGTCTAATTACGGTACCTGTTATCCCTGATTTGGATAGCTCAGGCTATCTTGATCCTTGTCAGATCTCGGCAGCTAAGCAGGGTGAGTCCTGGCTAGTGTTTGGATGGGAGACCCCCATGGAATATAAGGGTTGTGATGCAGGCAATGGCAAAGCACCTCTAGAAATCTCTGCTCTTGAAAATCCTACAGGGTTCTTGTAACTTAGCTACAACTTGGTGACACTTTCCACCACAATGGCAAGCTTTTTTAGGAGCCCGTAAGGGTGACAAAAGGGCTGGACTCCAATAAGCAAATCCAGTTTTTGCTTCTTTTTTTAATAAAAGAATTAACTTATGGGCAATGCAATAATACCAGTGAAATCATTATCTTTGTGAATGTACATATTGATTCCTCAGCAAAAACCTTAGAGGGACCTTAGAGGACACAGACAAAGCCTTTTTAAAAGCTTAAAATAAAAACATGCTTAAAACATTAGCACTTGTTGGTCTTAAAGGTGCTTTCTTTTTATCTCTCCTGTGCGATCCAGGGAACTGGGCAAAGGAAGCTCTGGCTCTTTGCTTCCTTCCCCAGGGAACCAAGAGAGGGAGGAGCCTCAGCCAACAGAAGGAAGAGAGGCTTGGCTCAAAAGCTTTGCTGTGCAATTGAGACAGCCTGGCAAACCACTATTCCTCCCCAAGGGAGGAGCCTCAACCAATGGAGAAAATAGAGATTTTGCTCTGTAGCTCCTGTGCAATTGAGCAAGCCTGGGAAAGCAAGTTGTGATGCAGAAGGAAGCAAGAGAGAGGGAGAAGAAAGCAGATGACAGCCAGTTGCTCACGGGCCTGATAGCAGCCCTCCAGGGGCCTGATTCGGCCCTCAGGCCGCATGTTTGACACCCCTGCCTTATAAACCACTCAGTGGTAGCCACTGCAGCACCATGGACAGTGAACAGCAGGCTTCTGCCTGTTCAAGCATTAAGGAGAGTCATAATGTCCCCTCGACGCTAAACTAACCTTCAACAACATACTAAACTAAACTTCAGATCCCAGCTCCTTTCGAAAGGACAATGACGGACCTTTAGGCGATTGCTTACCTGGCACCAAGCACATCTGGTTGTCTGCAGGAGGCTTTGGTGAAATTCTGGGTCAGGGATTTCCTTCTCTACAACATGGGCCAAATTGCTCAGGAGCCACATGTGGCTCTTTCACACATATTGTGTGACTCTCAAACCCCCAGCACCCTGTCCGTCAGCTTGGAGAAGGCATTTCTCTCTTTAAATCACTTCTCCAAGCCAAGCCACTCAGCAGCTTGGAGAACATATATAAAGTTGCTTTCTTTTTCCCTCTCCCTCCCCATCTATTTTCCTTCCTTCCTTCCTTCCTTCCTTCCTTCCTTCCTTCCTTCCTTCCTTCCTTCCTTCCTTCCTTCCTGCGCCAAGCACAGTTTCCATGTGTTAACACAATATCCCTCACAACAGCCCTGCAAGGTCAGTAATATTATCACTACCTCCACAATACAAATGAAAAGGCTGGAAGGCAAGCAACTTTGCTGCATGTCTCATAGTGAGTTCACCGCAGGGGCAAGATCCAAACCAACAGCTTCCTGATTCATGGCTTGGTCCGTTCGCCGCTATGATATTGTAAACGCCTGCATTGTAATTCCAAGCCCAGCATCCTTCAAATACAGATAAGCCTGTTAACAATTCTATGCTGGGTTGCAATTCTACAAATGTTATCTGATGAAGGCTCTCAATGTATATATATATATCGGAGTATAAAATTATGGCAGGAAAAGCAATCCTTCTCTCATTACCAGCCCCAAGATTTGCTGGCTTCAGAAGTATGCAATAAGGTGAATCTCCATGCCTCATAAGCAAATCGGACCTAGGTCAATAATAAGGTGGATGAATTAGAAGATGGACACGGTGAGTTTAGAGCCATAAATCCCAGGCACTGAAGTTTCATTTAACTATCTAGATAGCAATGTTCCCAGACACTCGATAATCCTGCTGTAAATCACACGTAAAGATGGTTCATTGTTTAGGGATTGTGAAAGGTTTGTTATTGGGGCAGTCAGGAAATGATGTTTGCGAAGACACAACACAGATTAAAGGGGAGGGGTCAAGGAAGAACTGAAGTGACACAATGCATTTTCACCTATCAGGAGGCCTATACCCCACCAAAGAAAGTTGCAATTCAGTCCTTCTTGGGCTCACCATGGAAGTTGAGTTGGAATGGATAAAAGAGAGTCCTTCTTCACCCAAAGGGTGATCAACACATGGAATTCACTGCCACAGGAGGTGGTGGTGGCTACAAGCATGATTGGATAAGCATATGGAGCAGAGGTCCATCAGTGGCTATTAGCCACAGCATATTGTTGAAACTTTCTGTCTGGGGCAGTGATGTTCTGTCTTCTTGGTGCTGGGGGGGGGGGGGGGGCACAGTGTGAGGGCTTCTAGTGTCCTGGCCCCACTGGTGGATCTCCTGATGGTGCCTGGGTTTTTTTTTTTGGCTACTGCGTGACATACAGTGTTGGACTGGATGGGTTATTGGCTTAATCCAACAAGGCTTCTCTTATGCTCTTATATTCTGAAGGTAAGGAAAACAGGGGCCTCTCCATGGTTTGGCCATCAACAAAGGGAGAAGAAGAAGAAGAAGAAGAAGAAGAAGAAGAAGAAGAAGAAGAAGAAGAAGAAGAAGAAGAAGAAGAAGAAGAAGAAGAAGAAGAAGAAGAAGAAGAAGAAGAAGAAGAAGAAGAAGAAGAAGAAGAAGAAGAAGAAGAAGAAGAAGAAGAAGAAGAAGAAGAAGAAGAAGAAGAAGACGACGACTGCAGATTTATATCTTGCCCTTCTCTCTGAATCAGAGACTCAGAGTGGCTTACAATCTCCTATATCTTCTCACCCCACACCCTGTGAGGTGGGTGGGGCTGAGAGGGCTCTCACAGCAGCTGCCCTTTTGAGGAAAACTCTTGTGATAGCTATGGCTAACCCAAGGTCATTCCAGCAGCTGCAAGTGGAGGAGTGGGGAATCAAACCCGGTTCTCCCAGATAAGTGTCCACACACTTAAACACTACTACAACTATAACTTCATGGCCAACTCTCCTCTTACAGAAGAGAACACAAAATTCATTTCTCGGGTGGAACTCTTGCTCTGCATATGTTCAACAGACTAGCAGGAAAACAACAAGTTTAGCAGAATCTGTTCTTGAGCTACCATCTCACCTAACTTACTACAGTGTACTTTGGAAATGCTCAGTGAATCCACAGCGTGCCTGTTCCCCCTCTTTTCCCTCCCCTCATCATTCATTTTATTTTGCAAAGTTTCTGCAGCTTTCAGATGACTCACAATAAACAATGAAAATGCAAGTTTAAAAAGCATCCCCAAATTACCATCTGCCCATGGAAACTATCACCTGTGGCATTCCTTTACGTTTTAAGTCTGGTGCAGTGGTTACGAGCAGCAGACTCTAATCTGAAGAACAGGGTTTGATCCCCCATTCCTCCACATGCAGCCAGCTGGGTGACCTTGGGCAAGTCACAGTTCTTGGAAGAGCTGCTCTTTCAAGAGCAGTTTTCAAAAGAGCTCTCTCAGCCTCACCTACCTCACAGGGTATCTGTTGTGGGAAGTTTTCGTTGCCCTCCTCTGGACACATTCCAGCTTATCTATATCCTTCTTAAATTGCAGTGTCCAGAACTAAACACAACTTTCTAGGTGAGGTCTAACCAGAGCAGTTTTACCAGTTAAAATAATAAAACGTGAAGCAGCCCTTTATTGAAACCAAAACTATCACACGTTTGAGAATCCCCTCTCCCTTGGCTTCTGTATCTGAGGGATGGCTTCTCTCTTTCAGCACTTGATACCTCTAACAAAAGTTCAGGGGCGCTTTTCTCTTCCTGGATTCTGTGAATTACCCCAAGAATTATATCCCTTCCTTTCCGCTAAGCCCAGTTTTTCTAATACATTTATAACTTTGCCTGAAACAAGTCTTTTAACCTCAATAGCCCAAATTGCCTTACCTTAAAAAATACCTCCTGCTATTCCCAACACCGCATAGTTTAATAGCCCGGAGCTCAGATTCTGCTGCGCTGGCGTCAAGTGTTACGGGTTGTTCTGTGCCATATTTCTTTGAAATTGTTTTGTTTTACGTGTGTGGTTTCCACACACACCCCCACCAAAAAAAGCACTTTCTATTAAATCCACAATAGAAATTTCCCTTTACTTAGCAAGACAATGTAGTTTTCCTAAGGCTTCCCTGTAATCAACATAAAATCCAGTAACTGTACAGATGTTTATCAAGGATCCCAAAGTGACAATGTTGAGAAGATGATTCTGATTCAAGTGGGAGAAGAAAAGTTAAACCCTTTTTCTTCTCAGTGGGACTGATGTAAATAGGAGTCCCTCTGAAATATGTCATCCTTTAGCATTTGACCTTGGATCTCTCAGAGTCTCATCTGTCTCAACCCTTTATGAAACGAAAAAAGAAGGAAGAAGGAGGAAGAAAAAGAAGGAAGAAGGAAGGAGAGAGATTGGATTACCCTGCCCTTTGCTAACCAAAGGAGTCTCAGAGCAACTTACAATCTCCCTTCCTTTTCCCTTCCCACAACAGACACTCTTGTGAGGTAGGTGAGGCTGAGAGAACTCTGACAGAAACTGCTCTTGAGCAGAACACCCCTGAGAGAACTTGTGGCTGGCCCACTTAATCACTACACCGAACTGACTAGAAGAGAAGAGAAGAATCACTAATCAAACCCAAGCCAGCAAATTCTTATGCAAAGAAGCAAGAGTTTAAAGCTGGATTTTGAGACTGAAGCGTCTTCGGGAGAAATACAAAAGTAGCAAAACAAATTGAGGTGGGATTAGTATTTTTTTTTCCTTTTTCAAAGAGTTTCATCACACCACTTTCCTAGGACCTACAGAAAACACTGACGCAGCCAAGCAGTGCTAGGAATTCCACTCACCTGTCTGCAGCACGAGCACTGTGAGTCAATCAATCAATAACCTTTGTTAGTCAATCAATCAATAACCTTTATTGGCATAGTATCCAACATAACAAGGAACCAAGTTGTGATTCTATGCCCGAAGCAGGGCGCTTTTTTGTAGCAGGAACTCCTTTGAATATTAGGCCACAACCCTCCTATGTAGCCAATCCTCCAAGAGCTTACTGGGCTCTTATTACAGGGCCTACTGTAAGCTCTTGGAGGATTGGCTATATCAGGGTTTGTGCGGCCTAATATGCAAAGGAATCCTGCTACAATAAAATCCCTGAAGTATCTCCCCATTCAGATAATGACCAATGCAGTCATTAGAGCAGAATATCAAAGCTACTCTGCAGGAACATCCAAGAAATTTTTGAGTCAACAAGCAACATTTCTCAGAAAAGTGCTGGGCCAGAATCACAACAACATCCAACCCATTCACCAAGTTTGAGCAAGAAGATTAAAAGTGCTAGAAACATCTGCAAGGGATCTCTATTGTTTGCTGAAGTTCGGCTTTTTGGACCTCGTCTGGTTCTAAACAAACTTTCAGGTGAAGTTGCAGCCTCACACCTTCTTCTCCACCCTTAACTCAACAATCGGAAAACAAATCCTCAAGCATAGATCAATAATGCTGGGAGTATTTTTATTCTTTGCTGCCATCACAAGCTCTTACTCAGTGTTATCCCAACTGTGTATATGTGCGTGTTTTTTTTTTAAAGAAAGAATATGAGGAACACAATGATTGATGCATTCTTGGCAAGTGAAGAGTTTTCAAAACTTTACCTCGTAACAAGCCTCCCTGGATCCAAGCAGAAACTGTCGGAGGCCTCCCCAGGGTAACCAGCGCAAAGCAAAGACAGAACATTTACTCAAGAGCATTCACTTTTCTCTTCCAGTTGGAGGGGGGGAAAGAACAAACGGGGGGGGGGGGGTGGAGAGCAGGTCAACTTAATCCTAAACTGCAGAAGAAGAACTCTCTTTTTTTTAAAAAAGTGGCATGTTTGTAATGGTGTGTGTGTGAAATCTGTCAACATTAAAACTAGAATGGTTGTTAGAAACACTTAGAAACTCTTGCTACCCTGCGTCTACAAACGATAACATAACACTACTAACTTTTCTGTCCCCCAACAGGGGTTGTTTTGTAGAAAAATAGGTGGTGGGGCTCATTAGCTGAACTCATTAGCATATGCAACCCCCCCACCAGCCAAAAGCAACCGATGCAATAAAGGAGAGCCGCGGGCAAGTGAGGCCTGCTTGGGCTGGCTAGAGATCCAGCCAGCCCAAGCAGGCCTCGCTCGCCTGGGTCTCTCCTGGACCGCCCCCCCCCCCCAAGTCAAAATGGCAGCAAGCCACCCGCCACCCAAAATAGTATAAGAAGTGGAGAAAGGGTGGCACAGGCTTCTCCAGGGGTTAATGAGGGCTGCTAGGGGTGTGGCAAAGCCCTGGTGGGTGGCTGGCTGCCCACTCTCCTAATCCAGGTATTGTTATGCAGCTGCACCTACTATTCAATGTACAAGGTAGGTGGGGAGGAAGAGGGGGAGCCTTCAGAATGGTTCAGGAGCTGCGCTCCTGTGAGGTCCTGTTGAATCCAAGGCTTGGTCCCCAATGCATTTACTCTACCACATGTGGAATCCACAGAGTGTGAGGTTTACAGCCGTTCTGGTATAATTGTGGTTAATATACACATACATATACTTTGCTTATAGTTCATCTTTTCTGGTGTAACTCAAGGAAGATTAAAGGACATAAATCAGAGCAGCCGCTCAGCATAAGACAGCATCAGCACAAGACATAAGACAATGCAATAGGACTAGAGTCGTAGAATTAAAGTGTGATGCAAACAAACAACTATCTAATCAGCAATTATATAACTGAAGTGGAGCAGGGGAAAGTCCAGGTTCTAGTCTACACCTAGCCATGAAGGTTGCTGGGTGACCTGAGGCTCATTGTTATATTTCACCCTAGCCCACCTCAGAAGGTTGTTGTGAAAGAAACAATTGGTTCACCCTCTTCTGTGGATACCACTTCGAGAAGCCTAGAGGAAGTGTATGTGTATTAAGTGCTCTCATATCACTTCCAAGTTATGGCAACCCTATGGATTAATGACCTTCAAATCGCCCTACCTTTAACAGCCTTTCTCAGGTCTTGCAAACTGAGGGCCATGGCTTTCAGTCTGCAAGAGCCAGTTTGGTGTAGTGCTTAAGTGCGCGGACTCTTATCTGGGTGAACCGGGTTTGATTCCCCACTCCTCCACTTGTACCTGCTGGAATGGCCTAGGGTCAGTCACAGCTCTCGCAGAGCTGTCGTTGAAAGGGCAGCTTCTGGGAGAGCTCTCTCAGCCCCACCCACCTCACAGGGTGTCTATTGTGGGGGAGGGAGATAAAGGAGATTGTAAACCACTCTGAGACTCTGATTCAGAGAGAAGGCCGGGGTATAAATCTGCAGTCGTCTTCTTCTTAACTGACCTTGGATCTCTCAAAACGTCATATGTCCCAACTCTTTATAGAAGGACACTAGAAAAGAAGATCCACTGATCATTTTCAAGCCTGTGGGTAGCTTTTGAATACTGACACTGTGTGGTAGGCACAACAACAAAATGGCTGCCACAAAACGGCCTCCATGGGAGGCAGAGCCAGCCACAAAATGGCTGCCGCAGCTTACCTTCAGTTACACATTGAAAATCCTTGTGCTGTGGTGGTAGCTGCTACCAAAGCAACATTTTTTTTGAAAAAATGCACAGCCAATCGGATGCATGGCTAGGAAGAAGCCCCACCAGGGCCTTTTTTTTGTAGCAGGAACTCTTTTGCATATTAGGCCGCACACCCCTGATGTAGCCAATCCTCCATGAGCTTACAGTAGCGTTGCCAATCCCCAGGTGGGGGCAGGGGATCCCCCGGTTTGGAGACCCTCCCCCCGCTTCAGGGTCGTCAGAAAGCGGGGGGGGGGGAGGGAAATGTCTGCTGGGAACTCTGTTATTCCCTATGGAGATTTATTCCCATGGAAAATCATGGAGAATTGATCTGTGGGTATCTGGGGCTCTGGGGGGGGGCTGTTTTTGAGGATAGAGGTACCAAATTTTCAGTATAATGTCTAGTGCCTCTCCCCAAAATATCCCCCAAGTTTCAAAAAGATTGGACCAGGGGGTCCAATTCTATAAGCCCCAAAAGAAGGTGCCCCTATCCTTCATTATTTCCTCTGGAAGGAAGGAATTGAAAAGGTGTGCCGTCCCTTTAAATGTGATGGCCAGAACTCCCTTTGGAGTTCAATTATGCTTGTCACAGCCTTGATCTTGGCCCCACCCCTAATTTCTCCTGGCTCCACCCCCAAAGTCTCCTGGCTCCACCCCCAAAGTCCCCAGATATTTCTTGAATTGGACTTGGCAACCCTAGCTTACAGGGCCCTTAGTGCAGGGCCTACTGTAAGCTCCAGGATGATTGGCTACATGAAGGGTGTGTGTCCTAATATGCAAACAATGACGATTTAAAAGAGTGATTAGAAAGAAGCTTTAATTGTTTTAAAAGGCGAAGGAGCAGGGAGTGAAAGCAGGTGAGTAGAGAGATTCAACACACCTGGCGCCACCAAGCCCAGACCCAAACAGGGAACCGCAGGGTCTTCTTGCATCAAGACGGGTCAAGCGATATCTCCCTACACCCCTATCAAAGCTATCCAGATCAGGCAAGCTGAACTGAGCAATTAAGCTGAGCTTCTCTCTCTACCTACCGAAGATTGCCTCTGTGCATCAGCTGCATCAGCTCTGCCTGGCTTTGTCTCAACCCACCCCGCATTCACCTTGACAGCAGCCCAGTCTGACAACTCAACAGAGCTTAGTCAGGCTTCTTCTTTTGAGGATTCAAAAGGAAAGAGCTGCACAAGGATACTTCACGAACATAAGAAATGAGCATTGCTTGGCCCTGGTCTCTAAAGCGCTGCTGTGTGGCCCGCAAGGTCTCATTATGATTCTGGGGAAATAATAAAAAAAAAGTTTTGCAGCCGTTGTTGGGAGAGCAAAGACAGAATGCTTGATGACAAGTTTCCTTTGCAGCTACAGGCATCAGACAATTTCTCTGCTCTCAGCATACGACATCTCATACTCAGGTGTAAATGTCACCTCTGGCCTGTATGGCCGTGTCTGGAGATTCAGGTAACCCGGATTATTTGAAACAGAAACATCAAATTAAGAACTTAAAAGGTTAAATGCATGCAAATAAGAGGGTCCAATCTTAATATCGATAGATATAGAACAGGGGTGGCCAAACTTGCTTAGCGTATGAGCCACAAAGAACAAATGTCAGATGTCTGAGAGCTGCAAGAAATGAACATCAGATGTTTGAGGGAGGGAGAGAGGGAGGGAGGGAGGAAGGAAGGAAGGCAAATGAGGGAGGGAGAGGTGGAAATCAACTTTAACTTTAAATGCATTCTCCAAGCTGCCAGGAGGTATTAAGGACTGGTCTGGAGTTTTATCTTCTTTACTGCCATCTTGTTTTCATTGTCTGATTGGCTCGTCTTGGTTTTTATTATCTGTTACTGTTATTTGTTTTATATCATAACAGCTGGGAGCCCATTTTTTTTCTGATAGGGCAGGATATAAACCCAATAAAATAAATAAATAAATAATACACATAGGTTCAATGTTGGAATCATAGGACAAAGTGGAAATTATATATAATTATCCGTGGCTCAAAGCTAAGTTATACAATAGAAGCCTCGTATGATATTGCCTTGTGTCCTAATCAGGTACATATACCTTAGATATTACAGAAGAAGAAGATGATGATGATGAAGATGATATTGGATTTATATCCCGCCCTCCACTCCGAATCTCAAGAGTCTTAGAGCGGTCACTATCTCCTTTACCTTCCTCCCCCACAACAGACACCCTGTGAGGAGCATAGGGCTGAGAGGGCTCTCACAGCAGCTGCCCTTTCAAGGACAACCTCTGCCAGAGCTCTGGCTGACCCAAGGCCATTCCAGCAGCTGCAAGTGGAGGAGTGGGGGAATCAAACCCGGTTCTCCCAGACAAGAGTCCGCACGCTTAACCATTACACCAAACTGGCTAATCTACTGCAATATATTCCTGGGAAAATTAAACGTATTTTGGTCTGAAAGATCCAATTTGAAATGCAATCTGGAGTCAGTGTCTCTTCCTGGTGTTTTCTAAAAGAGGGCGGGGCCAGGTGAGCTTCTTCCCAGTAGGCCTACTCAGGGCATTTTTTTTAAAGCAGGAATGAAGTTCCAATTGGCTTGGCATCAAGGGGTGGGGCCAAATATGCAAATGAGTTCCTGCTGGGCCTTTTCTTTTGAAAAAGCCCTGTGTGAAACAATGGTGATGTCAGGGTTGTGGCATAATATGTAAATGAGTTCTTGCTGGGCTTTTTGTATGAAAAAAGCCCTGGGCCTACTGACTGCCAATTTGAGATCTGCAACAATTGCTGTAACAATTGAAACAACACTTCTACAACATCTCCCAGGACACTGTTGGATTTATTTTCTCTCTTTCACTCTTATTTCTCAGGGTACTTTTTTATTACCCCTTTTATGTCCTGCACTTGGGCTTCCCCAGTGGCTACTGTGTGGTTGCAACCATTGCCTTGTGTAAGAATACAAAAGGTGCCCCCCCGCTTGAAAATGTTGGGGTCCCTGACTTACATCAAACCAGATTTGGATTATTTTTGTCAGGGCTTTTCTTGTAGCAGGAACTCCTTTGCAGCTTAGGCCGCACACCCCTGATGTAGCCAATCCTCCAAGAGCTGACAGTAGGCCCTGTACGAAGAGCCCTGCGAGCTCTTGGAGGATTGGGAATCAGTGGGGTGTGGCCTAATATGCAAAGGAGTTCCTGCTACAAAAAAGCCCTGCTTTTTGTTATGAACTACAAGAGAGGCCGAGCTGTGTTCTTTTCCAGATTATTGTTATGCCGCAAACAACTAAAGCAAAGACACAAGAATACAAAAAAGGGGGGGGAGGGGGTCTAGTAATTTTTGTGTACTAATTTGCATGGCTGCCAAATATGCCTCTTGTGGCAAGCTATAAAACAACAGGAGGGGAAGTATAAAGAAATAATCATGGATGGAATATGCTGTTGTTTATTTTTGTTTGTTTGTTCCATCTTTATTTCCCCCTGGCTGATCCCTGGGCGTATTTTCAATGACAGATAGGAATCAGCTTCAGAGCACAACACACAGTGTGGGCTTAACAATCTCACAAATATTTGCAGTGTGCCGTGTCCATGAACCGGCGTATGATAATCTACAGATTTCATTTTCAAAAGAAGCCACCGGGTGGCTTTTGATTTTATGATGCCACACTAACGAGAAATCTTAAACTAATCAGATTCCGACAGATTGGAATGGGAAGGGAACCAGAAACGTAGCTCCGGTAGGCAAAGTTTTAACTAAAAACCACTGTCGGTGTTTCGAATCCTTTCAGTATTCATTTAGCAAGATGGGAAGAGCTTCAGAGATGATAAGCAGAGCTTGGGGGGAATAGTTCTTTTGTGTTTTGCGAGTCGTCACAAATCACTGAACCTGTGTGCATGTGTGTTACTATTAGGGATTTAATTTTAATTTAATTAATATTTTGAATTTATACCCCACCCTATACCTCATGAAACATCGTAACCACAGATACGTCGATCAGATTCGAGAGCAGTAATCCATACAACAAACCACACCACAATGTGTAGGCTGGAAGCTTTGGGGAAGCGATAACTTCATAGGACGCCTGCTGCATCAAGTAAAAATCTGGTGGAAGAGCTCCATCTTACAGGCCCTGTGGAACTTGGATAGGTCCCGCAGGGCCCGGATCTCCAATGGGAGCTCATTCCACCAGGTAGGGACCCGGATGGGCATGAACCTGCCCACAACCCTAAAATTGTGACTAAAATCACTTGGGTCATGGTTCACAAGCTAAGGTTCATGCAATCTTGCCTCAAGAACCACCAGCATGTCTGGTATAGATGCTGCCAACAAACACTGCCACAAGTCATGTGATCCTGCTGGGGACCAGGGCGTGCTCAGCCACCCAGTGGGAGGTGGGTGTCATGCACTGGGGTGCTGGCAAAGGAGTAGTCCGAGAGCAGTCCGCGTCAGAGTCGGGGAAGTGTTGCAGGAACCGAAGCCTCAATCCAAATCACAGTTCAAAAGCAAGGCTGTTCGAGCCACAGGCCAGGTTACTGGGAAAACAGAGCAGGAACAGAGGCAAGGAAGGCGGGAGCTGGGGTGGTCGTAAAACCAAATGGATTTGTTGCTTCCACAGGGGAATCTGTGCAAAGCTAAGGAGCTAAATGGCTGGCTGCTGCTGTTTCCAATTAGCCAGCAGTGGCCCAGCTTAGCGTCTGCTAAAACTCAGGACTCAGAGATCTCCTTGCCTTCAGTCTTGCCTGCTTCTGGCTCATCTCTAAGCCTTGTCTAAGTTTTTGTCTGACGCGGTCCAGACACTGCGGTGAACTGGGAGGTGTCTCGGCCTCATAGGCTGCAATGCCGGCTGGTGGCAATAAATCAATTATGCAGTGAGAGGGTCCCGTCTTCTGGGTCTGCGTCTGTTAACCCTGTTGGCTCTTCCTGAACCAGCCCCTCAGCAGAGCACCTGAAAGTGGGGGTTCTCCAAAGTCCTGATAGGGGAATTGGTGGAAACTGGTGCAACATTAACCATGAGAACCAGCGCCTCTTTTTAAAAACACCCCAAAAGCACTAGCTAAGTGTGGAAGGTGCCTTCCTTCAGCCAAAATCACTTCACACTGGAAGAAGACTTCTTAGTTGACTGGAGTAGTAGGATACGAACTGTCCAAATGGTACTGATTTTATAATATACTGCCCAATACCCTTTCAGCCACTGGATGGAGAAATTAATAACTGCTTGCAATGTTGCCTTGTATTAAAAGAGCTTTAAAAACAACCCAAAAACATACCAATTAATACTGCTTTATCTCTCCCCTCCCCGCTACAGTGCTGATCAAGGAATACATTATCTATAGTGCTCACAAAAACGAACAAGGGGGTAAAATATATTCATTATCTTGGAGAAAAAACGTGAAAGAAAGCAAATTGATTCCTTGGACACCTAGCTTTTCTAATATATCTTTGCAAAGGTGCATTTCTTTGGGAGAAAGAGAATGAAAATAATATGTGGATCAATCTTCAGGTAAGTAAAAAGCCACACTGGAGTTTTCATGTCGGTTTTCTGCATGAGTAATGCCATTGGAGTTGCAATGTCTTTAAAGTCAATGGCTTTGGATGGTGGCCCTTTTTATATATATATGGAAGAAAAAAACCTTTGACATAGCACCCCAGGGGGTTTTACCCCCATACAACAGCTTGCAGACACAAAATGCTAAATGATCAAAACTACATAACGTGCAATGTTGCTCGTTCTTTTTTTTTAAAAAGCCTTGCAGAGAGAAATAAAAAAGTCCAGCTCTCCAATCGATAAAACGCTTTTGCCAGCCTACAACTTCTTCCAACTTTGCAGTGCTCAATTACGTTAAAAAACAGGGTCTATAACTGGGTTGTATTGACCAATCTCTCAGATATTTATTGCTAAATTATCCACTCAAGAGCATCATGGCATTTCCAAAAGCATTTCTTGCTGACATCCATGGGAACCAAAGCACCAGGGCCCAATCCACCAAGCATTTCTCCAGAGCAAGACCCATTGAAATGAATTCCAGAATGGGGCAAAACCCACATGAAGTCTGTGGCAGTAAACAACAACAAAGAGTTGTGCAGCATTGTAAAGACTGACAAATATATTGAGGCGTAAACTTTCATGGGTCAGCATTCTTTTTTTAAAAAAAAATCAGACAAATCAAAAATTGTAACTGCTTGAAATCTGATTTTAGATTATTCAGAACAGCAAGGTGAAATCTTTTTCAAAACATGAAAATCTTATCTATATTTGTGAACTAATTATCTATTTATAATTACCCTGGAAAGATGCATTTAAAACTCTAAGAAAACCAAAGGAATAAAACACCCTATGTTATTATTATCCAGAGCCTGTGGATATAAGAGCTAGGTAAATGATAGAGTATACAGAGGGAAAATGCTGACTGCTAGTTTCTAAAGTTTTAACTTTATGTTTGTACTGCATCCATCCATCATCTATCTGTCCGTCCGACCGTCCGACCGTCCGTCCATCCATCCATCCATCCATCCATCCATCCATCCATCCATCCATCCATCCATCTATCTATCTATCTATCTATCTATCTATCTATCTATCTATCTATCTATCTATCTATCTATCTATCTATCCATCCATCCATCCATCCATCCATCCATCCATCCATCCATCCATCCATCCGCACTACAAACATAAAGGAAAAACTTAAGAAATATATATGTGTGTGTGTGTATTCTTGGTATCTTGAGCGTTTTGTAGGTATGTTTGTATATACTTTTATTTTTTTTTTAATTAAAATCTTTGGCGGGGAAATCAGATGAAATGAAGAGAAGCCATGCAAGAGACTTCCCATCTTTCTATGCAGTTTTGTGCAGAAGGAATCTCTAACTCACAAGGAAGAGTGGCGATCAGCAGCAATCTTGTTTTGTTTGTTTCGTGTTGCACAGTGACAAGAGGCATCTGAGTGCTTTGTGGACACTTTTCAGAGCCTGTGGTATTTGGAATAAGTGGGTTTATGCTATTTGAGAGTTTGCATTCTCAATCTCTGAGGACGCAGTGCAAAAAAGCAATACAACAAAAGTCCTGCTTGTGTCACAGACAGGCATTGTAAAGAAGTTACACAAAATGCAGCGCATATCTGTGCAAAGTGAGAGCGTGGGAAAAAGGAATCCAGGTGTGGGCTTTTAAAATCTAAAAGTGTTGTGATTTAAAAAAAAAATCTACCAATAAGTCTCCCAGTGAGGCCTGATGAAAACAGTTTGCCAATTGAACATATATGAACATATAAAACTGCCTTATACTGAATCAGACCCTCGGTCCATCAAAGTCAGTATTGTCAACTCAGACTGGCAGCAGCTCTCCAGCGTCTCAAGATGAGATTTTTTCACACCTACTTGCCTGGACCCTTTTTAGTTGGAGACACCAGGGATTGAACGTGGGACTTTCTGCTTACCAAGCAGATGCTCTACCACTGAGCCACCGTCCTTCCCCGAATTAAAGATTATTAGCCATCACTGGGCTTCTGAGAGCCACCAAAGACTCCAAGAATTAACCCAAGTATCTTATGAAAAGACTGGCCTACAAGCATTCATAAGTGAATGAACACCAGACACATCTTTTCCAAGTGCACACAGTTAAAGGTAAGGGTAGTCCCCTGTGCAAGCATCAAGTCATTACCAACTCATGGGGTGATGTTGCATCATGATGTTTTCTTGGCAGACTTTTTACGGGGTAGTTTGCCATTGCCTTCCCCAGTCATCTACACTTTCTCCCCAACAAGCTGGGTACTCATTTTACTGACCATGGAAGGTTGAGTCAACCTGGAGCCGGCTACCTGAACCCAGCTTTCACTGGGCTCAAACTCAGGTTGTGAGCAGAGCTTGGACTGCAGTACTGCAACTTACCACTCTGTGCCACAGGCCTCCATGCGGTAAACCTCTAATTCCCTCAAAGGAGGGATTTAGGCCCAGTGAGGCAATGGGGTGGGCTAAGACAGAAAACAAAATACCTACCATTAAAAAGTGTGGCTTCAAGAGGGTCGCCATGTTGGGGTGAAGGAAAAGAACAAACTCTGAGTCCAGAGGCACCTTTAAGACCAACAAAGTTTAATTCCGGGGAAAGCATTCATGCACACACCCAGAATTAAACTTTGTTGGTCTTAAAGGCGCCACCGGACTCAAACTTCGTTCTCTTAAAAAGTGTAGAGAACTTGTTGTCCTGGTAGACAAAACTCTTTCCTGGTTTCCCTGAACAACAACTAGAAACAGCTTGGATTCAGAGGGGGGGGAAGAAAAACACAAGAAACTTTTGTAATATCGAACAATCTGCCTGAAGGAGAAATCTCTCTTCCTCTAACCTGTTAGTTATAAGTTGGCAAACAACCTCTTGAAAGATGAGGGTTGATATACAGGAGAGCAAAAAGCTCTAGGCTCCAATTCTTTTTTTTTTTTTCTTTCTTTCTTTCTTTCACAAAGAAAAGTATTTCAACATTTGTGCGCGTGTCTGGGCAGCGGGAGGGAAGAATATGTTTGCAATCTATGTAAAGAGAAGTGAGAGTGTTCTAGAGGGATTGTTATCCTATGAACAGTTACGACTTTTAAGAAATATCGGCTGTGAATCTGAAACTGCTGTCCTGTTGAAACCGGCTTGGGTATAAACCCCTGCGGAACTCCGTGGGACAGGCATTCTTTTATTAACTAACTAGCGACGGCTCAAAAATGCCCTACCAATAAATAAGCTTTACTTATTCAACTCTCAGGAGCAACTAATTTCATCTCTGGGCCTAGATTATTCAGCATGTAGTTGGTTGTGCTAAGTGGTAAAGCTGCAGCACTGCAGTCCAAGCTCTCTGCTCACGACCTGAGTTCAATCTTCTTGCAATCCAAGGAACTCTCAAGAGTCTTCTCCAGCACCACAATTCAAAAGCATCTATTCTTCTGCGCTCGGCCTCCCTTATGGTCCAACTCACACAGCCATACATTACTACTGGGAATGCCATCACTTCGTCTATAAGGACTTTTGTTGGCAGGATGATGCCTCTGCTTTTTATTATACTGCCCAGGTTCCTCATAGCTCCATCCAAACATACTTAGCTGTAATGAATAAATGAAAATGCATTTTACAAAGAAAACATGGTGTGTGATGAATCTGTGTGGCTTCAGCTTGCAGGAATTCCCAGATTCCCCCAGTAATTGAAAGGAAGAGTGGAGGGGGGGGGAGTGAGTAGGGTTGCCAACTCCAGGTTGCGAAATTCCTGGAGATCTGGGGTCAGGATTGCCAGGTCTGACTCAGGAAATATCTGAGGACTTTGGGGGTGGAGCCTGGAGACTATGGGGATGGAGCCAGGAGCAACATTGTGACAAACACAATTGAACTCTGAAGTTTAGCCATCACATTTAAATCGATCTAACTTCTATAAAATGGCTTCCCTTCCTTGGAAAAAATGGAAGATGGGGGCACTGTCTTTTGGGGCTCATAGAATTGGAACCCCTCGTCCAATCTTTTTTTGAAACTTGGGGAATGTTTTGAGGAGATGCACCAGATGCTATATTGAAAATCTGATGACTCTACCTGAAAAAAAAACCAGCCCCCCACAAAGCTCCAGTTACCCACAGTTTTATTCTCCATTATACCCTATGGGAACCCATCTCTGTAGAGCATAATAGAGTGCCCAGCAGACATTTCTGATATCCGGCCCCATCACTCCTTGGCAAATAGAAGGGGAAGACATGGAAGCAGTAACAGACTTCACATTTCTGGGATCCAAGATCACTGCAGATGGTGACTGTAGCCATGAAATTAAAAGACTTTTGCTCCTTGGGAGGACAGCTATGGCGATCCTGGGCAGTATAATAAAAAGGAGAGACATCACCTTGCCAATTAAAGTCTGTCTAGTCAAAGCGATGGCATTCCCAGTAGTAGTAATGTATGGCTGTGAGAGCTGGATCATAAGGAAGGCCGAGCGCAAAAGAATAAATGCTTTTGAGCTGTGGTGCTGGTGAAGAATCTTGAGAGTCCCTTGGACTGCAAGAAGATCAAATCAGTAAGTCCGAAGGGAAATCAGCCCAGATTGTTCCCTGGAAGGCCAGATGCTGAAGCTGAAGCTCAAATCCTTTGGCCACCAAATGAGAGAGGAGCACTCACTGGAGAAAACCCTGTTGCTGGGAAAGACAGAATGCAAAAGAAGAAGGGGATGGCAAAAGATGAGATGGCTGGACAGCTTTACTGATCTAACTAACACAAATTTAAGCAGACTTCGGAGGATGGTGGAAGACAGGAGGGCCTGGAGTGACTTTGTCCATGGGGTCGCAAAGAGTTGGACTCGACTGTGCGACTGAACAACAACAAATCAGATTTGGGGTAGTGCCTGTGGAGGGGAGGGACCTCAGCATGATACAATGTCACAAAGCAGCCATTTTCTCCAGAGGAACTGAGCTCTGTTATCTGGAGATGGGCTGTAATTCCTCCACCTGGAAGATGGCACCTCTAATTCACACAAGGAAGAAGCAGAAATGGAGTGGGTTAACGTTCGTTCGATTTTAATACGGTCATTTTTTTACTTTAGATTCTCCATTCCATCGTCGGACTTTTACTCTGGCATGTTTTGATGCCTTCCCATCAACAGTTCTTTTTGGTAGGTTTAGACAGATACCTCTCCAAAATAGATTATGTCCATGTGAATTAGGAGTCCTTGATTCTATATCCCATATTATTTTAGAATGTCCTTTCCTGGTCTCACAATGTCGACAATTTTTAGCTGAATATCTCCAACACAATGTATTTAGAAAAAGGAAAACTCTAACCTACTTTTTAGAAGATGTCAATTCCCACATTACTACATGTGTTGTGAATTTCTTAATAGAAGCCTATAAAATTAAATCTTGGCATACTCCTGTATTTTAATTGCTGGGTGTCTACTTTTGATTAGTAGTATTGGCTGCCATTTTAATTGATTGCTTTATGTATTGTTCTTATTATACTTCAGGCCTTTGTACCTACTTTTGATTGTGAATCATGATTGCTTTTATGCCAATAAAGGTCTGAACTGAACTGAACTGAATACGGCCAATGACCAGCACAAATCAGAATCAGAAGCTAAAGAAGAAAGCTAAAATACTTAACAAAATATTCCAATATCGCGTAAGATAACAGTAGGAAATAGGGTATATAAAATAGCAATTAAAACTTGGCTTCAGAAACACATCTTTGCGAACTTTACATGCAATGGAAAAGACCCTTACACAAGGACCTGTAATTTGTGGGTTCACTCCCATTACTAATTTCCTAGTGACCTCCAAAATTAGAAAGACTGGAATGGCCCTGAAATCTACTTATTGTGGGACTAATTAACCTTGTCCATATCTCCTGGTTATTAAAATGTTATTTTAATCTGCACAGCCAACCAGATCTCCAGTGGACAGTCAGACACCCTACAGGGCAGAAACCTACCTAGGCCCACCCACTTTCTAAAAACACTTGGTGGGTGCCAGGGAAAGTGTTGGTGGGTGCCATGCTGCCCCCAGACAGCACATTGGGGGTGCCTGCTCTAGGTAGAATCTGCAAAGGTTGCCAGGTCCTTTTGGAAAATATCTGGAGACTTTGGGGGTGGATCCGGGAGAGTGTGGGGTTCAAGAAGAAGAAGATATTGGATTTATACCCCACCCTATACCCTGAATCTCAGAGTCTCAGAGCTGCTCACAATCTCCTCTATCTCCACCCCTCCCCACAACAGACACCCTGTGAGGTAGGTGGGGCTGAGAGAGCTCTCCCAAAAGGGCCCTTTCAAGGACAACTCTGTGAGAACTCTGGCTGACCCAAGGCCATTCCAGCAGCTGCAAGTGGAGGAGTGGGGAATCAAACCCGGTTCTCCCAGATAAGACTCCGTCCTCTTAACCACTACACCAAATTGGCTCTCCAAGGAGGGGAAGGACCTCTGCCAGCTAGAGATCAATTGTAAAAGCAGGAGATCTCCAGGCCTCACCTGGAGGCTGGCAGCCCTAGAATCTGCTTTGCAGTGCGTCATTTTAAATATAGCCCCATATCCGCTTTGACCTCACTCTGTTCAAAAAAGGATCAAATCTTGCTCATTGTAAAGAGAGAAGAACTGTAGGAAGAGGGTAGTCGAGTCTCTGGCATTTCCTGCCTTTTTTTACAGTGTTTTGAATCAGACCCTGGGGAATTAATTTACTTCAGTGTAATACCACCACGGTTTCAGGTTATGTTAGCGGGGCAATTGAGTTCACACTAACGGCTTCAGTACATCCTTTCTTTTTTTCTTTTTAATAGCCAAAGAACATTTCCTTAATCAGAGCAAGCAAACCATCAGTATTTGTGGGGTGAGACACATTATTTTCCCAGTAAGAAGATAATCCCCGTTCCACCTCCCCCCACCCCAAACACTTAAAGCCCTTTCCATAAAACCCTCACAGGTGAATGCATCAAAGCACTAACAACGTGAGTCAGCATTTACATCTCCAACCTGTGAAACCCTTTCCCCTCCAAAGAAGTTTTTAACCTTCACTTCTTAAAGAAACCAAAGCTGCATTTAGATATGCCATTTTTTAAAAGAAAAAAAAAGAAGAAGAATGGACTATTTAGAGTAGACAAGCAGGATAAAATTTGGGGTAACATTTGATATGAAATCAGGTGCTAAAAATAACTTGGAACACGTGTGAGAGGCTTTTACCAAGCACTGTGTGTCTCTCCTTGTAGTTATTTTAAGTTGGCACCCTCGCTTCTTGAGCCAACGCTTGTGTCTTCTGCGGCGAAACCAACTTCTGTTTTGAGAAACCTATAACCCTTGTGGAGCAGGGGCCATTGAAACTGTTGAACATGTTCTCCTCTCGTGCCAATTTTTAACTATTTTATTGCTTGATTTTAACTATTCCATTGTGTTGTAATCTGCCCTGAGCCCATCAAGGGAAAGGGCAGACTATAAATTTGCAAAATAAAAAAATAATAATAAAAAATTACTACCTTTGTGGTATGTTTCTTGTACAAATGTAATACACAGGGTTTTGTTTTGTTTTTAAAAGAATGCACCGAAATGCAGTTCCAGTTGGCTTGGTGTTAAGGAGTGTGGCCTAATATGCATATAAGTTCCTGCTGGGCTTTTTTCTACACAATAATGGCTGCTTTGTGTGAAACAATGGTGATGTCAGGGTGTGTGACCTCCTATGCAAATGAGCTCCTGATGGACTTTTCTACACAAAAAGCCTTGTGTATATATGTAATGGGACAGTCCGCTCCTCCCCTAGTATCTGTGTGACTTAGTTTGGTCCTATTGGCTGGAGCTCTTGTTTCAATTTCCAGTTTTGCAAGTTAGCCGAAGTTGTTGGTTGTTGGAGCTGTCTCCCTGCAAATAAAGGGCTGATGCTTTGACCCTGCTTGTTCCTGCTGAATGGACCTGAAAATGAGCGCCTGAGTGAGTACTCTAAACTGGGAGCCCACAGCCAAAGGGGGGCATTACAACCTTATTCTTCACAATCCATTTTAGATTTACATTACTTCAGGTCAGAAACTCCTTAACACGGAAGCAACTACAATTTTTTAATCTCTCTCTCTTCCCCCCCCCCACCCCCCATGTACAGAAAGCACTTGAAAATCCACTCCACAAAAAGATGGACTTCTGGCTTCAAAAACTGTATTACTCTCAAATACAGTACGCAGTGCTGGTCTTGATGAGTTAATAGTCTGATTCAGTATGAGGAGGAGGAAGAGGAGATTGGATTTATACCCTGCTCGAAGTCTCAGAGCGGTTTACAATCTCCTTTCCCTTCCCCTCCCCACAACAAACACCCTGTGAAGTAGGTGGGGCTGAGCAAGCTGCGACAGAAACTGCTCTTGTGTCATGGGTGCTGGGGACCCTGCAGAGGAAGATGAGTCTGCCGAGGAAACTGTACCCCTGCCACCTGCACCAGTACCCCTGCCTCCTGCTGAAGAAGATCCCAGCCCCCCTGCCTCGCCCTCTCGGGTGGCTCGTGTGCGTGACCGCCTCCGTCAGGACCTCAGGGATCGGAGGAGGGCGGCACGCTCACAAGCAAGACGCTCCCTGAGTCCTGAGTTTTGAGAGGATTCTGGCCCTCCTAAGAGCAAGGATGCTTGAGTTGTAACAGGATCCTGGCTGCCTCCCAGAGCCAGCAATTAGCCCAAATGGGCAACAGCCAGCAGAGGGCTATATAGCTGTGGGCTTTGGGAGGAGGCTTTGTGGAAGCAACTAGTCATCTACCTGACGTCCTAGCATCCACGTCGGCTTCTGACTTTGGACCTCCTGACCTTGGCTTGACTTCTGGACCCCCTGACTACGGCTTCTGAACCTCTGACCTACGATACCTGGACGACGATTTGGCTTTGGCACCTTGGACACTCTTGCTCACCGGTTACAGACCTTGGACTGCCCCTGGACTTCGCCTGGCCTGGCCCCAGCTCGTGACAGATTGCTTCCACCAGTGCAAACACCCATTCCACAGGATGGATGCTGAAGCAAGTGGAACCGCAGGACTACTGGCTGCCCTCCAAGCCCAGGTACAGCAGCTGACACAGGCAGTAGTGCACTTGCAGCAACAGCCTGCAGCCAGTGCTCCAGCCAAGTGCCCAGTTCCCCCACCTGACAGATTTGGGGGTGCCGTGGAAGAATTTCCTGCTTTCCTGGCACAGTGTCGGCTGTACTTTGAACTAAGAGCATGGGACTTCCCCAATGACAAGACGAAGGTGTGTTTTATCATTAGTCTGTTAAAGGGGCAGGCGGCCAAGTGGGCCACACCCCTACTGGTTGGGTCCTCTCCCCTACTGACTGATTACCAGGGGTTTGAGGCCCACCTGTCTGCTGCCTTCTCCAACCCAGTCCAAGCAGCCATAGCCAACAGGAAAATCAGGGCCCTGAAACAAGGCCAATCCTCGGTGGCTCAGTATGCCACTGAATTCAAGCTCCTGGCCCAAGACTTGACGTGGAATGAGGCTGCTCAGATGGACCAGTTTACCGAGGGGTTGGCAGAGGAAGTCCTGGACGAACTGGCCAGGGTGGAACAGCCCCCCATGCTCCAGGAACTTATCACCCTCTGCCTCCGCATCGATGGCCGCCTGGAAAGTCGCCGCCAAGCCAAGACCCGAGGGCGCCAGCTCCCTGCGCCGTGCCACTGGGCTCCTCTCCCATCCCCAGCTAGTACCAGAGACGAGGGTGAGCCTATGCAGCTTGGAGCTGCTCGACCCCGCCTGACTCCGGAAGAAAAGGCCAGACGCCGCACGCAGAACCTGTGCCTCTACTGCGGCACGGCAGGCCACTATGCCTCTGGCTGCCCTGCTAAACATCGGATACCCGGACCTACATTGCCACCGCCGCCAAAAGGCCAGCCCCAGGCGTAAGTGGACCCTCCAGCCTGGGGCGACTAGCTGGGTCCTCTGAACAACAGGCTGATACCCCAGGCCCGCTCCTGCTACCAGTCAAACTCCATCTGCCCGATGGACGCTGGCTGTTCGTGTATGCCATGCTGGACTCGGGAGCGGCCCACTGTTTCGTAGATGCCGCCTTTGTAAAGCAGCACCAGATCCCAGTGCAGCCAAAAGAGGTTCCGACGCTGGTGGAGGCTATTGACGGGCGCCTCCTCCGTTCTGGCCCCGTCACCCAGGAGACCTGTCCCATCACCTTCCATGTCCAGCAGCACCAAGAACAGCTGCAGTTTGATGTCGCTCGCATGCCTCGCTTCCCGCTGATTCTAGGCCTTTCCTGGCTGAAGCTGCACAACCCCATCGTGGACTGGGCCCAGCAGGAACTACGCTTCCGAGACCCATGCCCCCATCTGACTCCTCCCACCACTCTAGCAGCCGGCATCCCGAGTGGTGGTCCTCAGCTCCCTCAGAAGTATGCGGATTTCGCCGATGTCTTTGAAGAGACAGGAGCGGATCAGCTTCCCCCTCACCGACCCTATGACTGTGCCATTGATTTGGTACCTGGGGCACCACTCCCGGTGGGCCGTCTGTACCCAATGTCGGAGCCTGAGTTGGCAGCTTTGCGAGACTACCTGGACAAGAACCTGAAACGCGGATTCATCCGACCCTCAACTTCTCCCCTGTCTGCTCCAGTCCTCTTCGTGAAGAAGAAAAGTGGGGAGCTCCGGCTGTGCAATGACTACCGGACCCTGAACAAGATCACCATCCGCGACCGGTACCCTCTACCACTGATCCCTGAACTCTTGGATCGCTTAAAGGGGGCCCAAATCTACACCAAGCTGGACCTCCGCGGAGCGTACAATTTGGTGCGCATACGGCCCGGAGACGAATGGAAGACCGCGTTTGGGACCCGATACGGGCAGTACGAGCACCTGGTGATGCCCTTCGGATTGACCAACGCCCCCGCTGTCTTCCAGAGGTTCATGAACGATGTATTCCGGGACCTGCTCGACCGCTTCGCGATCATATACCTGGATGACATCCTAATTTACTCCGCCCCAAAGAACCTTTCCACTGGTCCTCAGAGGCCGATAACGCCTTCTCCACCCTGAAGACCCGCTTCGCCACCGGGCCACTCCTGAGATACCCCGACCCCCAGCTTCCCTTTACGGTGGAAGCTGATGCCTCCAACGTGGCCCTGGGAGCAGTGCTGTCCCAGCGCGAGGAGCCATCCCAGCCACTCCAGTCCTGCGCCTATTACTCGCGCCAGCTCACTGCTGCGGAGAGGAACTACACCATCTGGGAGAGGGAGTTGCTCGCGATCAAGGTGGCTTTTGAAGTTTGGAGACATTACCTTGAAGGGGCTCGCCACCCTGTCCAAGTGCTCACCGACCACCGGAACTTGGAGCATCTCCAGACCACCCGCCGTCTCAACCAGCGCCAGATCCGGTGGTCCCTATTCTTCTCCCGCTTCGACTTCAAGATCACCTACATCCCCCATACCCAGAACCGGAAAGCCGATGCGCTCTCGCGGAAACCGGAATATGCCCCTGCTTCGACTGAGACCGCGCCTGCTGCTCCCATCCTGCCACCCGCAGTGTTTGCAGCCACCTCCACTTCACCAGCACTCGTGGAGGACATTCGGGCTAGCCAGGCCAATGATCCCTGGGTCCAGCAACACCTCCAGGCACTCCAAGATGGCTCAACAGGCGAGTTCACGACTCGAGGCGGCCTCTTGCTACACCGCGAACGCCTCTATGTGCCGCCCGGGCCCTTGCGGGCAGAAGTACTACGCATGACCCACGACGCGTTACCCGCTGGGCACTTTGGACAGCATAAGACCACCCACTTGCTGACACGGGAATTCTGGTGGCCACGAGTTCGCTCTGATGTTGCCCGTTATGTCAATTCCTGTGACGTCTGCCGACGGGCCAAAGACATCCCAGCCAAACCCCCAGGAATGTTACAGCCCTTGCCCACACGCTCAGGACCCTGGGATACCATCTCGATGGACTTCATCACAGAACTTCCGCGATCCAAGGGTCAGACTTGCATCTTAGTGGTCGTCGACCTGTTTACAAAGATGGCCCACTTCATTCCATGCCCAAAACTTCCCACAGCTCAGGAGACGGCTCAGCTCTACCTGCAACACATCTTTCGTCTGCACGGACTCCCAGCCCACCTGATCTCAGACCGGGGCTCCCAGTTCTCCTCTCGGTTCTGGCAAGCCCTCCATTCCAGCCTGGGTACTCGAGTGCACCTGTCCTCAGCCTACCACCCACAGACAGATGGTCAGACAGAGCGCACCAATGCCACGCTAGAGCAATATCTCCGCTGTTACACCTGTTACCAGCAGGATGACTGGACCACCCTGTTGCCCCTAGCGGAATTTGCATACAACAACGCGGTCCATTCATCCACCCAAATGACCCCGTTTGCTGCAACCTACGGGTACCACCCACGGTTCTTCCCGGCGATCCTGCCACCCACAAATGTCCCCGCCGTCGATGCCTACCTGCAAGAACTCCACGCCAGCCAAGACTTGCTCCGAGAGCAGCTACAGCGGGCCAAGGAGGCGTATAAACTGGCTGCAGACCGGAAGAGGCAAGAAGGCCCTCCAGTGCAGCCGGGGGATCAGGTGTGGCTCTCGACTCGCTACCTGCGCCGGCCTGGTCGGTCACACAAGCTGGATGCACGGTTCATTGGACCCTACCCCGTCCTAGAACAAATAAACCCCGTCGCCTTCAGGCTCCAGTTGCCACCCCACCTCCGCATTCACCCTGTGTTTCATCGCTCCCTCCTTGTTCCGGCTGCACCCCCCGACCCAGCTCGGCCTCCTTCCCCACTGCCGCCACCACCAGTGCTGGTGGATGACGAAGAAGAATATGAGGTGCGCCAGATCCTGGACTCCCGGTACCATCGTGGAGACCTCCAGTACCTTGTGGACTGGGAGGGATACGGCCCGGAGGACCGGTCTTGGGAGCCCGTGGACAATCTTCATGCCCCGGACTTGGTGCAACAGTTCCACAACGACCACCCCGACCTCCCAGGTCCCTCGACGGAGGGGGGCCCTGGGGGAGGGGATAGTGTCATGGGTGCTGGGGACCCTGCAGAGGAAGATGAGTCTGCCGAGGAAACTGTACCCCTGCCACCTGCACCAGTACCCCTGCCTCCTGCTGAAGAAGATCCCAGCCCCCCTGCCTCGCCCTCTCGGGTGGCTCGTGTGCATGACCGCCTCCGTCAGGACCTCAGGGATCGGAGGAGGGCGGCACGCTCACAAGCAAGACGCTCCCTGAGTCCTGAGTTTTGAGAGGATTCTGGCCCTCCTAAGAGCAAGGATGCTTGAGTTGTAACAGGATCCTGGCTGCCTCCCAGAGCCAGCAATTAGCCCAAATGGGCAACAGCCAGCAGAGGGCTATATAGCTGTGGGCTTTGGGAGGAGGCTTTGTGGAAGCAACTAGTCATCTACCTGACGTCCTAGCATCCACTTCGGCTTCTGACTTTGGACCTCCTGACCTTGGCTTGACTTCTGGACCCCCTGACTACGGCTTCTGAACCTCTGACCTACGATACCTGGACGACGATTTGGCTTTGGCACCTTGGACACTCTTGCTCACCGGTTACAGACCTTGGACTGCCCCTGGACTTCGCCTGGCCTGGCCCCAGCTCGTGACATCTTGAGAGGAACAGCTCTCAGAGAGTTATGACTGACCCAAGGTCACTCCAGCAGTGGGGAATGAAACCTGGTTCTCTAGATGAGACTCTGCCGCTCTTAACCGCTACACCAGGGGTGTTGAACTCATTTGCTATGACGGCTGGATCTTGACCTTGTCGAGCTGGACCAAGTGAATCATAAAATGCAATGCCAGGTCAGGGAGATATAAACTTTATAAAGGACACAGCCACACACACTCAGCCTAATTCACCTCCCTGGCTTGCTGAGCCTCAGACAACAGAAGGAAGAGAGGCGTGCCTCAATAGCTCTGCTGTGCAATTGAGAGAGCCTGGCAAAGCTAGCTTTCCTTCCCCTACTTCCTCCCCATGGGAGGAGCTTTGCTCTGTAGCTCCTGTGTGATTGAGCAAGCCTGGCAAAGCAAGTTGTCTTGCAGAAGGAAGCAAGAGGGAGAAGGAAGCAGACAGCAGTGAGTTGCCCGTGGGCCTGATAGGAAATCTCCAGGTGCCTGATTTGGCCCCCAGGCCTCATGTTTGACACCCCATGCACTACACCATGTTGGATTGTTATCTGACCCGTTACGTGAACACAAAAGGGGCAATGTTTTCTCCTTTACTCCAGAGCAATTTGGTTGTGTTTATCTTGAGGGAGGGGGGTTTGCTATTAATTAGAAGATCAGCAACAGATCACAGTGTAAGTCCAGCAACAATCTCTTGAGCTAAGTAAGTGCTGAGTCAACACATAAGCTCTTTTTAATGTTTTTTCTTCCACCGCCCAGTTTTCATGACTCTGGCCTGGCCCAGAGCCGCATGGAGGCTGTGTAAAAGAAGGCAGCTTCGCTTGTCAAAGACAATGAAACAAATCAGCGTGCTATCAATAGGATGGAAAATGACGCTTGTTCTAAAACTGGGCAGCGAGGATCCCAAGAGCTATAATTTACCAAACAAAACAATCCCTCTTGAATGTCGAGAGAGGGAAGAGAGAAATAAAACTCTTAACATAATGATATCCTCTCTCCGTTAGTAAAAAATAATAATAAAAGGAAACATGCTTACCTCAGCCATATCTCCCACTACTTGGTGAAGAAGGAATTTAAACGAAACTACTTC